>NC_064857.1:106432500-106732500 GCF_024139225.1 Suncus etruscus | reverse complement strand
ATTTCAGAGCCTTGTGGTCAGCGAAGGTAGTCTGCAAAATTTCTATCCTCTTGATCTTATGGAGGTATGTTTTATGTGCCAGCATGTAGTCTATCCTGGAGAATGTCCCATGTACATTGGAGAAGAATGTGTATCCAGGTTTCTGGGGATGGAGTGTCCTATATATATCCACTAGGCCTCTTTCTTCCATTTCTCTCCTCAGGTCTAGTATATTCTTGTTGGGTTTCAGTCTGGTTGACCTATCCAGTGTTGACAAAGCCGTGTTAAGTTCCCCCACAATTATTGTGTTGTTGTTGATATTATTTTTCAGATTTGTCAACAGTTGTATTAAATATTTTGCTGGCCCCTCATTCGGTGCATATATGTTTAGGAGAGTGAATTCTTCCTGCTCTACGTACCCCTTGATTAATATAAAATGTCCGTCTTTGTCCCTTACAACCTTCCTGAGTATAAAGTTTGCATTATCTGATATTAGTATGGCCACTCCAGCTTTTTTATGGGTGTTGTTTGCTTGGATAACTTTTCTCCAGCCTTTTATTTTGAGTCTATGTTTGTTCTGACTATTCAGGTGCGTTTCTTGTAGGCAGCAGAAGGTTGGATTGAGTTTTTTGATCCATTTAGCCACTCTGTGTCTCTTAACTGGTGCATTTAGTCCATTGACGTTGAGAGAAAGAATTGTCCTGGGATTTAACGCCATCTTTATTTCAAAATTTGGTGTGTCTTTTGGGTAGTCTTGTCTTAGATTAGGTCTTTCAGTTTTTCTCTTAAGACTGGTTTTGTGTCTGTGAAGTTTCTGAGCTGTTTTTTGTCTGTGAAACCATGTATTCTTCTATCAAACCGGAAAGTGAGTTTTGCTGGGTATAGTATTCTGGGTGAAGCATTCATTTCATTCAGTCTTGTCACAATATCCCACCACTGCTTTCTGGCATTGAGCGTTTCTGGTGACAGGTCTGCTGTAAATCTCAGGGAAGCTTGCTTGAACATGATTTCCCCTTTTGATCTTGCTGTTTTCAGAATTCTGTCTCTATCTGTGGGATTTGTCATTGTGACTAGGATGTGTCTTGGGGTGGTTTTTCTGGGGTCTCTTTTGGTTGGTACTCTTCGGGCATGCAGGATTTGATCACATATATTCTTTAGCTCTGGAAGTTTCTCTTTAATGATGTTCTTGACCATTGATTCTTCCTGGAAATTTTCTTCCTGGGTCTCTGGGACTCCAATGATTCTTAAGTTGTTTCTGTTGATCTTATCATAGACTTCTATTTTCGTCTGTTCCCATTCTTTGACTAATTTTTCCATTGTCTGCTCATTTGCTTTAAGTTTTTTGTCCAATCTCTCCTGCTGTATGGAATTGTTATGTATCTCATCTTCCACAGCACCAAGTCTATTCTCAGCTTCTGATACCCTGTCCCAGAGCTTATCCATTTTGTCATTCACTTCGTTTACTGACTTTTTCAGTCCTGTTAGTTGACATGTTATTTCAGTTTGGAGTTTTGTCATTTCTGCTTTCATATTTTTTTGGTTCTTATTAGTGTTCTGTTCAACTCGATCCATGGTTTCTTGGAGTCTGTTGAGCACCTTCCATATTGCTAGTCTAAAGTCCTTATCTGAGAGGTTGATTAGTTGTTCAGTCATTATCTGGTCCTCAGAATTGTCATCTTCATTCTCTATGTCTGATGCTGGCCTGCGTTGTTTCCCCATTGTCACACTTGTATTGTGGGTTTTTCTACGTGTTGTAGTGGTATTCATTGTCTATATGATGTAGGCAGCACACTCCTCTGGCTCCTCCCTTTCTGGATGGGCTGACTTGCCTCTAAGGGAGGGGAGTCCTCCGTGGATGAAGCCTCACACTGGGACAAATCTTAGGCCCGAGCATGCAACAGAGAAGACAGTCCAGAGAGAAATGTTTGCTTCTGTGATATAGCGCCGTTCTTAGTGTGATTTTTCCTTCTTGTTGCAATGGAGTTCTTTCCTTAGAAAGAGTGCACGGCCGCGTAGCGAAGCGGAGCGGCCGTGCTCCTCTGAGCCTCTTTTTGCCCCACTCGCAAGAGTTTCACGCAAGAGGACAGTAGACAGACATAGACAGGTCACACTCACAGTCTTTCACAGCTGAGCCCCACTGGGCCGGTGTACTTTTGCGGATTTTCCCCGCCTGGTGTCACACACAGGGAGCCAGCTTTTGCAAAGGTTAGCCGGTTTTTATGCTCTGAAGTCCCTCCCTGAAAATGGCGTCTGGGCGAGCGAGGTTTCTGGAAGCTCTTTTTGCCCCACTCGCAAGAGTTTCACGCAAGAGGACAGTAGACAGACATAGACAGGTCACACTCACAGTCTTTCACAGCTGAGCCCCACTGGGCCGGTGTACTTTTGCGGATTTTCCCCACCTGGTGTCACACACAGGGAGCCAGCTTTTGCAAAGGTTAGCCGGTTTTTATGCTCTGAAGTCCCTCCCTGAAAATGGCGTCTGGGCGAGCGAGGTTTCTGGAGGCTCTTTTTGCCCCACTCGCAAGAGTTTCACGCAAGAGGACAGTAGACAGACATAGACAGGTCACACTCACAGTCTTTCACAGCTGAGCCCCACTGGGCCGGTGTCAACCATTATTCTTTAATTAAATAAAAATTTAAATCAGAAAATTATCAGTAGGAAACAGCACCCACAAATAAAGAATAGGATCTCATTCTAGGAATGAACAAAGTGACTAGAAATTAGGTGGCTGAAGGAACTGGGATGGCATGCCTTGCTTGTGTCAAATCTCTGGTTCAATCTCTGGTATCACATGGTCCCTTGCACCTTTGGCTTAATAAACATCAGTAGGGCTCTTCAACCACAAAAATACTTATATATACTTGTCAAGTGCATATAGAAATTCTGTTTATTGGGGTGAATGGTTGGGTCACCTTTGGCTCTGCTTAGTGCTCAGTTCTGGCTCTTTGGTTAGGGATCACTCCTAGTGAGGCTCAGGGCACCACATGTAACATCAGTGATTGAGTCCAAGTTGACTGCATGCAAAGCAAGTGTCTCATCCACTGTATTGTCTCTGCAGCTCTACACAGAGCATTCCTGATGACAGACCACATGTTGAGACACAGCCTGCCAGTGATTAATTATGTAGAAATTTTGAGCAAATAAATGGATGTACTTTTATAATTTATTCCCAATATTTTATAATTTGGATGTTGATTGCCTGATAATGTATTTTATAAAATCAAAAATATCATAAAGAATGAAATTATAAAATTCCCTGATGTGATGGGGTTTTATTATTATAATCTATATTGGCCTTAATGGACCCATGTCTATTAAAATTTTTCACAGCTAACCAAAGGCTGAAAAAAATTAAATCAGATTGAATATTTTTGACCTATTTTGGAAATGTCATGTTTATGATCACTCCACCCTCTTTTGATACTTCCATATACTTTATCTTGGAAGTCTCTGAACATTGATATATAATCACATTCAAAGTCCATTGTGTGGTGTTTGTGACTTAATTTACTAAAGGGAAGTGAAATATAAAATTATGAGTCATGAAAGTCTTCAGGGGTTCATCTCTTTATTGTTTTGAGGAGTAGTTGACTTCAGTGTAGATATCCATAATTGGCCAAAAATAGATAATTACTAACTAAGATCTAGCATTCCTTTGGAAATGCTTAAGAGAGTTTAGAGGGTCTTGTTAAGTATTGTATTGACTACATGCACATAGTGAATATAAATATTATTTTATCTTATATGTTTACTTTTAAATTTGTGTTTGTTTTCTCTGGCACATTAACACAGAAGCTATATAACAGTTTCTTGAATAACAACATGGAAACCAGTAAAATGACTTTTTTTTTTTGGGCCACACCTGGTGGCACTCAGGGGTTACTCCTGGCTGTCTGCTCAGAAATAGCTCTTGGCAGGCACGGGGGACCATATTGGACACTGGGATTCGAACCAACCACCTTTGGTCCTGGATCGGCTGCTTGCAAGGCAAACACTGCTGTGCTATCTCTCTGGACCCAGTAAAATGACTTTTAAAATGATTTCTTATGCCATCCCTTAGAATATCAAAGTTCCCTAACCATCTTTCTTATTTTACGCCATATTTTTACTTTATTTAAACTTAGCAGAAAAGCCAGACTGAATGATACTTTGGGTATCTTAGTGTGGGAGCTAGCTCAAAATTATTTAGATGGTATTTAATCACTATGAACAAGAAAATAGTATGAATGATATGATAAGGCATCTATGAAAGTTTACAGTTTTGTCTATTTTTAATTTAGTTGGAAATCAAAAGGATTTTTTCAATTATTTATTGAACACAATTTTTTCAAACATAGTAAAGGCATGTTTCTCTTATAGGTACATCAGATTGCTTCCTGTCCACTTAAATTGCACAAAGAAAACCATTCTACATCTTTATATAGAGGTCTTTCATCACTTTAGTTAAGAAAATTTCAAATTACTTGATTTTTGAGGCCAAATGGGTAGTTTTTTAAAATGTCTTTTTTTTAAAGCTAAACAAACTTCATTATGCCAGCTACAAGTTCTATACCAACTGGTCAGGGCCATCTCCCAGAGGAGACGACCCCACCAGGTCATAAACTGGTTTATATAGGGAGGGGATATAAGGAGGTTCTAGCTTCTGTGATCTTTAAAATGTTTGGATATTGTTGAGGTTACCCTCATACTACTTTTTTGTTTCCTTTCAAAAGAGGCTACCTGATAGCTTGGGTGATGTTAATGGAAACTTAGATTTGAGAAAGAGAAGTCTAAAATGTGGTTTACAACATGTCCTTACAAAGTGGCATCCTTCCTTGTTAAGAACCCATGGCCCCACATTCCCTCCTATTCTTATGGACCTGAGTCAAATCTCTGTCCCTGCTTATGGGCACATACTGGGACCTTAGCACAAGCATCTTAATTGCACCTAAGCTTGCCTGAATAAAGTGGGTGAGGAAAATAGTAATGTAAGAATCTATTTAGAGAATCACAAAAAAATAAATGGTGACATATCCAGGGCATACCCAGGATAGTTATCCAGGGTGATTGAGTGAAACACTGTTCATACTGGGAGGTGGAATCTTTCTGCTCCTGGTCTTCACCTGCTGCAGCATCCCCTAAATGACCCTTATCTACTTTCCTTAGGCCATAACTATCTACCTTGTTTTAAGAACCTTAAGTCCAAACTCCTCCTGTTCTGCTGGGCCACTTCTGTTAAAGAGTCCAGAGAGTGCTCTAGATGTATGCATAATCAATCATCTTTGGCAATTTCTGGGGAAGCCTGATCCTAGGTTCTCTTCTATTCCATGCTTGCTGATGTGGCTTACCATCAAGTACCTAAAATCTAGTACCTTAGGCAATGTTGGATTGCTGGCTCCCTCCTATTTATTTGCCTTAACTGATACTTCCCTACTGAGAAGCATGTCTGGGTGCATTCACTTAAAGGCCCTCCTGATATTTAGACTGAGACAGTTCTGGTTTTCTGCAAAGTAAACTGAAAAGGTGTGAAGAAAAAATAATAAATATAAGTAAGAACTGGAAAATAGCAAATAGAAGAAAAAACTAGGCGCCCTGACCTCCCTAACTTGCACTTCCCTAAAGAGAGCTCCCAGCTAAGCTAACTCCCTAAGCGCCCTGACTTCCCTAATTTACACTTCATTTAAGTCCCTAAAGAGAGCTCCCCGCTAAGCTAACTCCCTAAGCGTCCTGACTTCCCTAATTTACACTTCATTTAAGCTCCCTGGGAACCTTTCCACTTCCCCACTCCCTAAAAACTCCCCTTCCTTTGAACTAACCAAAGCCACAATTCACAGAAGACCCTAACTCACTTTAAAATAGGCATATGCCGTCAGGGGAAGGACAAAGATACGCACATGATCCCAGGGGCAAACACTGCCCCATCTGTTACACAGGGTAAACAAAATGCCTCCTTCCTGGGCTCTGACGCATAACTTCTTCTGTGGCGGGAGATAAGGAGAGATGCCTCCTTCCTGGCAGGTGTGTTTTCATGATATGTATGGCCTTTTTTACCCTATAAAAGCTTTGCTGAATGCTAAAGGGGGGCCGAATCTCCCCTACTCGGTCCTGAGTTATGAGATTCGGTCTCAGCATGCTGAAATATTAAAATCCCTCGTGTTATTGCAGCAAGTCTGGTCTCCGAGTCTCTGTGGGTGCGTGCATATCCTGAGCCTGGAGCGGAGTTCTCCTACGGGGGAGTTCTTTCATTTGGGGGCTCAGCCGGGAGATTTGCGACCACCCAGAGACCCCAGACCCACTTGGAGGTGAGCTTTTGTGTCTGTGTCTGTGTTAGTCTACTTAGTCTGGGTTCGTTTGCTTCTGGCTGTACTTTTCTCTGAGGTCTGGCGCGATCGCAGTTTCGGTTTTACGGACGCTCAGCAAGTCTGAGGCTTCGTGGATAAAGACAGACGTGTCCGGGTGTCCACCGTCCGATCACCCTGGGAGACGTCCCGGGAGGTAGCAGGGACGACCAGGGAAGCCTGGTGTACCCCCCTGGTCTGGAGAGTCGCGAGGAGAGTAGCTTCCTCATTGAACTAAAGGCCCTCCTGATATTTAGACTGAGACAGTTCTGGTTTTCTGCAAAGTAAACACACCCCCCAAACTCTGACACCTCCAGCCTTAGCCTCAGGATATGGCTCCTTTTGTGGACAGGGCCATTATTGGCTCTGTTCTCTTGCCTCTTTCCTTGCCTTTTTTTGTGTCCTCCACCCCCAGGGAATGCCAGATTCCCAAGTTAGCAGCCTAGAACCCAGCATTAAGGCTCTAGGAGGGAAACTTGAACCAAATTGTACTTTATGGTACTTATTAAAGACCTTTAAACAAGTTCTATAGATTTTACATATTTTAGATATTCACAGTCAAGTACCATTGAGATTTTCACAGTTAAGGTTATCTTAAGCCCAACATTTAGTTTTATGTGACAAAATTGACATAGAATTGAGTAATCTTAACAGTATCATGGACTCACAAAATTAATAATATTGTCCAAAAATGCTAACCACAATAATTTGCAACATTTTCTGCCCAATTTTTTTTAGTCATCAGCAGTTCCTACATTTGCACAAGACAATAAGTTCTCTAGGTTACCAGGGGGAATGGGTGAGCAAAATCCAATATTTAATCACTGATAGGACAAATTCATCATGTTTTCAAAATCACACATACTCTAGCTCGCTTGGATTGGGTTTTAAAATGGCCATTCTTTTCTTCCCAGCCAATTCCCATCATTAGAAAGGGGTGATGGTGGTTAAACTCATCTTCTCTAGTATGAGGAGTGGGGACATCCCCACTCAGCCTCCGGTCCTGGAGAATAATACTGTGTCCAGTTTCTTCCTCTTGAGCCCTCACTAGAGCTCTTTTCCCTTTAAGCCTCCAGCCACCTTGAGAGGGTCCGAGTGTATATTCAGGGGACCAAGGCAGCTTTGTGACTGAGTCACATTTAGTGACTCACATTTAGTGACTGAGTCATCGTTGTTTGATCTTGGACAAGCCTCCAATGTTAGGGTCCACAGTTGGAGTAAGATAAACAAAACTATTTTGTCAGCCACAAGCCCCATACTGATTGGTCAGGGCCGTCTCCCAGAGGAGACAACCAAAACAACTCTTTCTTATCTTTCATTATTTGTTTTAGAAAAAGCCATGTTTGAAGCCTGCCACTTTACTATACAAATTTATTTTTTAGACACTTTTATATAAAGTGTTTAGGATTTTTTTATTTGTTTTTTATTTTTTGGGTCACACCCGGAAGTGCTCAGGGGTTACTCCTGGTTCCATGCTGAGAAATCGCCCCTGGCAGGCACAGGGGACCATATAGGATGCTGGGAATCGAACCACCGTCCTTCTGCGTGAGAGGAAAACGCCTTGCCTCCATGCTATCTCTCCGGTCCCCTCTTTAGGATTTTTCTAACTATAGTTTATCATCTGTAAACATTGAGGATTAACTTTTTCCTTTTATATGTGATGGCCTTGATATCATTTTTTTGCCTGTTTGCTATGGCAAGTTCTTTCAATACTATATTGAGTTGAAGATGCAAAAGTGGATAACCTGTCGTGTGCCAGATTTTAGAGGAATGGATTTTAGTTTTTTCTTCATTGAGTTTGCTATGGGCAAATGACTTTTAAATGATTTTGACTATATTGAGGAACTTTCTTCAATTTTCATCTTGTTGACACTTTTTATAATGAGTACATGCTGAATCTTGGCAAATTATTTCTTTATATCTATTGCTATGATCATCTGATTTTTAATTTTTACTTTTATTAGTATGGTGTATTTTATTGACTGACTTGCATATATCAAATCATCCTTAAATCTCTGCGATGAATCCTACTAGTTCATGATGTATGACCTTTTCGATGAATTGTTGGGTTCTATTTGTTAGTATTTTGTTCGGGATCTTTGCATCTGTGTTCATCAAGGATATTGGCTTATATTTTTCCTTCTTTCTTTTTCTGGTGGTTTCTATTTCTGCTTTTGGTATCTGGGTGATTTTAGCTTCAGAAAGCGTTTGAAGGCCCGGAGAGATAGCACAGCGGCATTTGCCTTGCAAGCAGCCGATCCAGGACCAAAGGTGGTTGGTTCGAATCCCAGTGTCCCATATGGTACCCCGTGCCTGCCAGGAGCTATTTCTGAGCAGACAGCCAGGAGTAACCCCTGAGCACCGCCGGGTGTGGCCCAAAAAACAAACAAAAAAAACAAACAAAAAACAAACAGAAAGCGTTTGAGAATGTTCATTTTCTTCAGTTTACTAGAAAGGCCTGAAAAGTATGGCAGAAGGTCCTCTTTAAGGCCTGAAAGAATTCACTAGTGAATAAAACTGGGCCTAAGCTTTTGTTTATAAAAGACTTTTTATTACCATTTCCATTTTCTTGATAGAGATAGATTTGTATATGTATTCTAGATAATCTTGATTCAACCATAAGAGATTATAGGAGACTAATAATTGTCTATTTTTTCCAGATTTTCTTGTTTTGTGGCATAAAGATTCTCAAAATAATCTATAATTACCCTTTGAATTTCTGTAGTATCTTGTTGTCATAGCCCCTTTATTCCTGATTATGCTTATTAAGTTTCTTTTTCTAGTATGGCTAATGGTTCATTGATCTTGTTTATTTATTTATTTATTTATTTATTTATTTATTTATTTATTTATTTATTTAGGCCACACCCTTTGATGCTCAGGGGTTACTCCAGGCTATGTTTTCAGAAATCGTTCCTGGCATGGGGGACCATATGGGATGCCAAGGGATCGAACCGTGGTCTGTCCTAGGTTAGAGCCTGCAAGTCAGACACCTTATGGTTTTGTGCCACCACTCCGGCCTCAAGATTTTGTTTATTTTTTGAAAGAACCAACTCTTGCTTTCATTGTTGTTTGTTTTTTTTTTTTGGTTTTTGGGTCACACCCGGCAGTGCTCAGGGGTTATTTCTGGCTCCACGCTCAGAAATTGCTCCTGGCAGGCACAGAGGACCATATGGGGTGCCGGGTTTGAACTGATGACCTCCTGCATGAAAGGCAAACACCTTACCTCCATGCTATCTCTCCGGCCCCGCTTTCATTGTTTTTTGGATTGCTTTTTTTGGGTATACAGCTCATTAATTTTTGCTCTGTTTCATTATTTCCTTCTTCCTGTCTGCTTTGGCTCATTTTGTTTTTCATTTACCAATTTTTTTCATCAGTATCAGTAAGTTATTTATACAGACTTTTTGTTTTTTTCCTGATGACTGCTTGCAAAGCTATAAATTTTCCTCTTTATACCGATTTTTCTATGTACTACAAATTCAGAAATTTGTGTCATTCTTATTTGTTTCCAGAACTCTTTTGATTTCCTCTCTGACTTACTGTTTGTTCACTAGGGAGCTGTCCAATTTCCATATGTTAAAGTTGTTTCTCCATTTCTGCTTGAATTTCACTCTATTTTTGGTGCATTGTGGTCTGAGAAGATAGTTGATTCAGTCTATCCTCTTGATTTTATACTTGTTTTATGGCCCATGTTGGAGAATGTCCCATATGCATTGGAGAAGAATGTATATCCAGCTTTTGGGGGTGAAAAGTTATATATAAATATAAATATATATATATATATATATATGTGTGTGTGTGTGTGTGCATAATATTAGAAAGAAATTTGAGTTCATTTATTTATTTATCATTCATTTATTTGCATGTAATGGCCAGTGTTCTAACACCATTTGTTGAAAGTACTTTTCTGGGTCCACTTTTTGCTTTTTGCTTATTTATTGAAGATAAGCACTCATTTATGAGAATCTATATCTAGATTCCCAATTCTTGACATTAATCTGCTAGTCTATCTTTATTTCAATACTACATTTTTGTTGATTACTACAGCTATGTAATATAGTTTGAACTGGGGTGATAGAAGCCTCACAGTTTCATTTTTAGAATTGTGTTGACAATTTAGGAACATGAGGGAAAGTCTTCAGCACGCCATATAAATTTCAGCATAGAAATTCAAAGTATCATCAGGGATTACTAAAAATCTTTCTGCCATGAAATTAGAGAATCCATTTGCAAGGATGAATACATATGTATAAATAAAAAGGAAAAATAATAGAGTCACAGTACACTTAAAATCTAGCGTGTCTTTCTTACAGCTGACCTGAGTTTGATCCTTGGTACCTCATTTAGTCTCTTGAGCACTGCGAGGCAAAATTCCCGAGGCAGATCTGTAAGTCATGAACACCATCAAGTGTGACCCCAAAATCAAGAGGAGAAGGTGGTCACATCAAAAGATGCTGAGAAAGCACTTGACAAGATTCAATACCTGTTCTTTGTAAAAAATTCTCAATAAAATAGAAATTGAAGACATTTTTCTCAACATAAAATCATTTACAGCAAGTCCACAGCAATTAATAGTGAAAATTAAAAGTCTTCTCTCTGGGGCCGGAGAGAGAGCATGGAGGTAAGGCATTTGCCTTTCATGCAGAAGGTCATCGGTTCAAATCCTGGCGTCCCATATGGTACCCCGTGCCTGCCAGGAGCAATTTCTGAGCATGGAGCCAGGAGTAGCCCCTGAGCACTGCCAGATGTGACCCAAAAACCACAAAAAAAAGACTTTATAAGATCAGAAGCTAGAAAAGGATACTCACTCTGACCACGGTTACTTACTTTAGAATTGTAGGTTATCTCTACAGTAATTAGATAAGAGGAGGCATCTAAACTAAAAAATAGTCAAATTCTTACTCTTTGTTGATTACTTGATACTATACTTAGAACATCTTAAAGACCCACAAGAAATCTTCTAAAATAGACTTTTACAGAAAAGTGGCAGGCTAAAATAATCAATGTGCAGAAATTCCTGGCTTTCTATATGCAGGTAAAATAATAGAAGGAAAGAAATTTTTTTAAACACCATTTACAGTTATGCCTCAAAATATCACATACCTAAAAAACTAAAAACATGACTAAAGGAAGCAAGAATATTCGAAGTAGAAGTATTACTATTGTTAGAATGAAAAATTGTGGAACGTATTATGCACAATTAAAATAGTTCCTATAAAAATATCCATGGCAATTTTGTTTATTCTTTTTTTATTGTCAAAATTCTTAATTTATTCATTTGTTGCATTTGACATATTCCTCGATGACATCTTTGGCCTGTATTTCTTGGCCATAGTCCTTAACCACATCACAACTGCAGTCAATCACTATACGGGGTTTTCCCTCTCTGTCAATTTTACAGAGGCTGACTCATTCTCCTAGTTTTTTTTTTTTGGTGTCATCAACCTTTAGCACAAAGTGCCTCCACCAATTTGACATACATAGGTTCATCACAGTTGATGCAAGCACACAAAGATGGGCTTGGCACTTGTCTAAGGCTTTGGCAACTTTGTGGATTCCACGTGTGAGGACATCATGAATGAGGGGAGTCTTCAGCACCTCTGGTAAAGCAGTATTCATGTCCATTACACCTCCAGCAGCAAAGCCTTCCTTGGCCATGGTGGTGGATTACAGGTGGAGCAGAATTTTTTTTATCTTTTAATTTTTAATTATGAGAACAAAGATGCAAAGAAAGAAGACAAGGCAAAGTTACAGTGGAAGGACAATCACCCATAAACAGAATTCTCAGTAGTCCCATTGCTGATATCTTAACTTTGAACTTTCAGTCAAAGAACATTAAGAAAAATAAGACAGAACCCATGTACAATTACTTTGTCCCTCAAGTCCCCAGATTGTAGTACATACTATTTCTTTTTTTTAAAATATTTTATATATTTTATTTAAACACCTTGATTACATACATAATTGTGTTTGGGTTTCAGTCATGTAAAGAACACCACCCATCACCAGTGCAACATTCCCATCACCAATGTCCCAAATCTCCCTCCTCCCCACCCGACCCACACCTGTACTCTAGACAGGCTTTCCATTTCTCTCATACATTCTCATTATTAGGACAGTTCAAAATGTAGTTATTTCTCTAACTAAACTCATCACTCTTTGTGGTGAGCTTCCTGAGGTGAGCTGTAACTTCCAGCTCTTTTCTCTTTTGTGCCTGAAAATTATTATTACAAGGGTGTCTTTCATTTTTCTTAAAACCCATAGATGAGTGAGACCATTCTGCGTTTTTCTCTCTCTCTAAATTATTTTACTCAGCATAATAGATTCCGTGTACATCCATGTATAGGAAAATTTTATGACTTCATCTCTCCTGACAGCTGCATAATATTCCATTGTGTATATGTACCACAGTTTCTTTAGCCATTCGTCTGTTGAAGGGCATCTTGGTTGTTTCCAGAGTCTTGCTATGATAAATAGTGCTGCAATGAATATACCTGTAAGAAAGGAATTTTTATATTGTATTTTTGTGTTCCTAGGGTATATTCCTAGGAGTGGTATAGCTGGATCGTATGGGAGCTCGATTTCCAGTTTTTGGAGGAATCTCCATATTGCTTTCCATAAAGGTTGAACTAGACGGCATTCCGACCAGCAGTGGATAAGAGTTCCTTTCTCTCCACATTCCCGCCAACACTGTTTATTCTCATTCTTTGTGATGTGTGCCAATCTCTGGGGTGTGAGGTGGTACCTCATAGTTGCTTTGATTTGCATCTCCTTGATGATTAGTGATGTGGAGCATTTTTTTTCATGTGTCTTTTGGCCATTTTTATTTCTTCTTTGTCAAAGTGTCCAATTCTTCTCCCATTTTTTGATGGGATTAGATGTTTTTTTTTTCTTGTAAAGTTCTGTCAGTGCCTTGTATATTTTGGAGATTAGCCCCTTATCTGATGGGTATTGGGTGAATAATTTCTCCCACTCAGTGGGTGGCTCTTGTATCCTGGGCGCTATTTTTTTTGAGGTGCAGAAGCTTCTCAGCTTAATATATTACCTTCTGTTAATCTCTGCTTTCACTTGCTTGGAGAGTGCAGTTTCCTCCTTGAAGATACCTGTAGTCTCAATGTTCTGGAGTGTTTTGCCTATGTGTTGTTCTATATATCTTATGGTTTTGGGTCTGATATCGAGGTCTTTAATCCATTTGGATTTTACCTTCGTACATGATGTTAGCTGGGGGTCTAAGTTCAATTTTTTGCAAGTGGCTATCCAGTTGTGCCAACACCACTTGTTGAAGAGGCTTTCCCTGCTCCATTTAGGATTTCTTGCTCCTTTATAAAACATTAGGTGAATGTATGTCTGGGGAACATTTTCTGAGTATTTAAGCCTATTCCACTGATCTGAGGGTCTGTCCTTATTCCAATACCATGCTGTTTTGATAACTATTGCTTTGTAGTACAGTTTAAAGTTGGGGAAAGTAATTCCTCCCATATTTTTTCTCCCAATGATTGCTTTAGCTATTCTAGGGTGTTTATTGTCCAAACGAATTTCAAAAGTGCCTGATCCACTTCTTTGAAGAATGCCATGGATATCTTTACAGGGTTCGCATTAAATCTGTATAATGCCTTGGGAAGTATTGCCATTTTGATGATGTTATTCCTGCCAATCCATGAGCAGGGTATGTGCTTCCATTTCCGCGTGTCCTCTCTTATTTCTTGGAGCAGAGTTTTATAGTTTTCTTTGTATAGGTCCTTCATATTTTTAGTCAAGTTGATTCCAAGATATTTGAGTTTGTGTGGCACTATTGTGAATGGGGTTGTTTTCTTAATGTCCATTTCTTCCTTATTACTATAGGTGTATAGAAAGGCCATTGATTTTTGTGTGTTAGTTTTGTAGTATGCCACCTTGCTATATGAGACTATTGTTTCTAGAAGCTTTTTGGTAGAGTCTTTAGGGTTTTCTAAGTAGAGTATCATGTCATCTGCAAACAGTGAGAGCTTGACTTCTTCCTTTCCTATGTGGATTCCCTTGATAGCTTTTTTTTTGCCTAATCACTATAGCGAGTACTTCCAGTGCTATGTTGAATAGGAGTGGTGAGAGAGGACAGTCTTGTCTTGTGCCAGAATTTAGAGAGAAGGCATTTAGTTTTTCTCCATTGAGGATAATTGCCACTGGCTTGTGGTAGATGGCCTTAACTATATTGAGAAAGGTTCCTTCCATTCCCATCATGCTGAGAGTTTTGATCAAGAATGGGTGTTGGACCTTATCAAATGCTTTCTCTGTATCTATTGATATGATCATGTGGTTTTTATTTTTCTTGTTGTTGATGTTGTGTATTATGTTGATAGATTTATGGATGTTAAACAATCCTTGCATTCCTGGGATGAAACCTACTTGATCATAGTGGATGATCTTCTTAATGAGACATTGAATCCTATTAGCCAGGATTTTGTTGAGGATCTTTGCATCTGTATTCATCAGCGATATTGGTCTGAAATTTTCTCTTTTCATAGCATCTCTGTCTGGTTTAGGTATCAAGGTGATGTTGGCTTCATAAATGCTATTTGGAAGTTTTCCGTTTGTTCAATTTTATGAAGGAGACTTGCCGGGATTGGTAGTAGTTCCTCTTGGAAAGTTTGAAAGAATTCATTAGTGAATCCATCTGGGCTTTTGTTTTTGGGCAGACATTTGATTACCATTTTAATTTTATCAATAGTGATGGGGATGTTTAGATATGCTACATCCTCTTCCTTCAACCATGGAAGATTATAAGAGTCCAAGAATTTATCCATATCTTCCAGGTTCTCATTTTTTGTAGTGTAGAGTTTCTCAAAGTAGTTTCTGATTACCCTTTGTATCTCTGTCATATCAGTAGTGATCTCTCCTTTTTCATTCCTAATATGAGTTATCAAGTTTCTTTCTCTCTCTTTCTTTGTTAGTTTTGCCAGTGGTCTATCAATCTTGTTTATTTTTTCAAAGAACCAACTTCTGCTTTGGTTGATTTTTCGGATTGTTTTTGGGTTTCCATTTCATTGATGTCTGCTCTCAGCTTTTTTATTTTCTTCTGTTTCCCTATTTTTGGGTCCTTTTGTTGAGCACTTTCTAGTTCTATTAGCTGTGTCATTAAGCTACTCAGGTAAGCTTCTTCCTTTCTGGTGTGTGCTGGCAAAGCTATAAAATTTCCTCTCAGTACTGCTTTTGCTGTGTCCCATAAGTTCTGATAGTTTGTGTCTTTATTGTCATTTGTTTCCAGGAACCTTTTGATTTCCTCTTTGATTTCATCTCGGACCCACTGGTTATTCAGTATGAGGCTGTTTAACTTCCAGGTGTTAAAGATTTTCTTCTGTGTCCCTTTGGAATTTTCAAATAATTTCAGAGCCTTGTGGTCAGTGAAGGTAGTCTGCAAAATTTCTATCCTCTTGAATTTATGGAGGTATGTTTTATGTGCCAGCAGGTAGTCTATCCTGGAGTTTGTCCCATGTACATTGGAGAAGAATGTGTTATCCAGGTTTCTGGGGATGGAATGTCCTATATATATCCACTAGGCCTCTTCCATTTCTCTTTTCAGGTCTAGTATATTCTTGTTGGATTTCAGTCTGGTTGACCTATCCAGTGTTGACAAAGCAGTGTTGAGGTCCCCCACAATTATTGTGTTGTCATTGATATTACTTTTCAGATTTGTCAACAATTGTATTAAATATTTTGCTGACCCCTCATTAGGTGCATATATATTTAAGAGAGTTATTTCTTCCCGCTCTACATAACCCTTGATTAATATAAAATGTCCATCTTTGTCCCTGACAACCTTTCTGAGTATAAAGTTTGCATTATCTGATATTAGTATGGCCACTCCAGCTTTTTATGGGTGTCGTTTTCTTGGATATTTTTTCTCCAGCCTTTTATTTTGAGTCTATGTTTGTTCTGACTATTCAGGTGTGTTGCTTTTAGGGAGCAGAAGGTGGGATTGAGGTTTTGGATCCATTTAGCCACTCTGTGTCTCTTAACTGGTGCATTTAGTCCATTGACGTTGAGAGAAAGAATTGTCCTGGGATTTAATGCCATCTTTATATCGAAGTTTGGTGTGTCTTTTGGTTAGTCTTGTCTTAAATTAGGTCTTTCAGTTTTTCTCTTAAGACTGGTTTTTAGGGCCCGGAGAGATTGCACAGTGGTGTTTGCCTTGCAAGCAGCCGATCCAGGACCAAAGGTGGTTGGTTCGAATCCCGGTGACCCATATGGTCCCCCGTGCCTGCCAGGAGCTATTTCTGAGTAGACAGCCAGGAGTAACCCCTGAGCACTGCCGGGTGTGGCCCCCCCCCAAAAAAAAGACTGGTTTTGAGTCTGTACAGTTTCTGAGCTGCTTTTAATCTGTGAAACCATGTATTCTTCCGTCAAACTGGAAAGTGAGTTTTGCTGGGTACAGTATTCTAGGTGAAGCATTCATTTCATTCAGTCTTGTCACAATATCCCACCACTCCTTTCTGTCCTTGAGTGTTTCTGGTGACAGGTCTGCTGTAAATCTCAAGGATGCTCCCTTGAATGTAATTTTCCTTTTTGATCTTGCTGTTTTCTGAATTCTGTCTCTATCTGTGGCATTTGTCCTTGTGACTAGGATGTGTCTTGGAGTATTTTTTCTGGGGTCTCTTTTGGTTGGTACTCTTCGAGCATGTAGGATTTGATCACATATATTCTTTAGCTCTGGAAGTTTCTCTTTAATGATGTTCTTGACTGTTGATTCTTCCTGGCAATTTTCTTCCTGGGTGTCTGGGACTCCGATGGTTCTTAAGTTGTTTTTGTTCAGCTTGTCATAGAATTCTATTTTCATCTGTTCCCATTCTTTGACTAATTTTTCCATTGTCTATTCTTTTGCTTTAAGTTTTTTTTTCAATTTCTCCCGCTGTATGGAAGTGTTATTTATCTCATCTTCCACAGCACCAAGTCTATTCTCAGCTTCTGATACCCTGTCTCAGAGCTTATCCATTTTGTCATTCACTTCGTTTACTGAGTTTTTCAGGCCTATTAGTTGACATATTATTTCAGTTTTGAGTTTTGTGATTTCTGTCTTCATATTTTCTTGGTTCTTATTAGTGTCTGTTCAACTCGATCCATGGTTTCCTTGAGTTCGTTGAGCATCTTCCATATTGCTAGTCTAAAGTCCTTATCTGAGAGGTTGATTAGTTGGTTGGTCATTATCTGGTCATCAGAATTGTCATCTGCATTCTCTATGTCTGATGCTGACCTGCATTGTTTCCTCATTGTCACACTTGTATTGTGGGTTTTTCTACGTGTTGTGGTGGTATTCATTGGCTAAATGATGCAGGCAGCCACACTCCTCTGGCTCCGCCTTTTCTGGATGGGTCAACTTGCCTCCAAGGGAGTGGAGCCCTCCGTGGATGAAACCTCACACAGGATAAAATCTTAGGTCTGAGCAAGCAGCAGAGAAGACAGTCCGGAGTGAAATGCTGGGCTTCAGTGATCCAGCACAGTGCTTAGTGTGATTTTTTCTTCTTGTTGCGATGGTGTTCTTTTCTTAGAAAGAGCGCAATGCCAAGTAGCGAAGCGGAGCCAAAGTGCTCTGCTGGAGCCTCTTTTCAGCCCACTCCCAAGAGGTTCACGCAAGAGGACAGTAGACAGACACAAACAGGCAGCACTCACAATTTTTCACAGTTTGGCCCCACTGGGCAGGCGTAGTTTCGTGGATTTTCTTAGCCTCACATCACAAGCAGGGGACCTGGCTTCTGCAAAGTATTGCTTATAGCCGGTTTTCACTTTATGAAGCAGTTTCTTGGCGTTCCTTCCCTAGAATTGGCCTCTGGGAGAGTGAGTTTTCTCGAGCCTCTTTTCGGCCCACTCCCAAGAAGTTCACGCAACAGGACAGTAGACAGACACACACAGGTAGCACTCACAATTTTTCACAGTCGGGTCCTACTGGGCAGGCGTAGGTTCGTCTCTTTCTTTCTTTCTTTCTTTCTTTCTTTCTTTCTTTCTTTCTTTCTTTCTTTCTTTCTTTCTTTCTTTCTTTCTTTCTTTCTTTCTTCCTTTCTTCTTTCTTCCTGTTTCTCTTCTTTCTTTCTTCTTTCTCTTTCTTCCTCTCTTTTCCTTTCTCTCTCTCTCTCTTTCTTTCTTTCTTTCTTTCTTTCTTTTTCTTCTTTCTTTCTTCTTTCTCTTTCTTCCTCTCTTTTCCTTTCTCTCTCTTTCTTTCTTTCTTTCTTTCTTTCTTTCTTTCTTTCTTTCTTTCTTTCTTCTTCTTTCTCTCTTTCTCTCTTTCTTTAGTCTTTCTTTTCTTTCTTTCTTTCTTTCTTTCTTCTTTTTTCCTTTCTTCTTTCTTCCTGTTTCTTTCTTTCTTTTCTTTCTTTCTCTTTCTTTCTCTCTCTTTCTCTCCCTTCCTTCCTTCCTCCCTTGCTCATTCCTCCCTCCCTTCCTTCCTCTCTTGTTTCTTCCCTCCCTTTCTCCCTCCTTCCCTCCCTCCTTTCCTCCTTTTCTCCCTCCTTCCTTCCCTCCTTTTCTCCCTCCCTCTATCCTTCCCTTCTCCCCTCCCTCCCTCCCTCCCTCCCTCCTTCCCTCTTTCCCTCTCTCCGTCCTTCCCTCCCTCCCTTCCTTCCCTCTCTTTCCTCCCCTCCTTTCTTCCTTCCTTTTTCTCCCTCCCTTCCTTCTCCCTTCCTTTCTTTCTCATTCCATCCTCCCTCCCTTCCTCCCTCCCTTCTTCCTTTCTTCCTTCCTTTTTCCCTCCCCTCCCTCCCTTCCTCCTTCCTCCCTCCCTCCCTCCCTCCCTCCTTCCTTCCTTTTTTCCTTCCTTCCTTCCTTCCTTCCTTCCTTCCTTCCTTCCTTCCTTCCTTCCTTCCTTCCTTCCTTCCTTCCTGTGTATTTTTGTAAGATTGTTGCTTCTTGTTCCACCTGGATCTTCCAAGTGGGACGATTAAGTAGAAAATAAAGAGCATAGTGGGCGAGGCAAGAAAGGGTTTTTTTTTGCAGAGCTGATGGACGGCTGGCTCAGTTGTTGTTTTGGAATTGGCATCAGAACTGTTAAAAGACTCTCATTGCTGAACGTTTGTCCCCAACCTTTGTATCCCTCTGGATTATTTGCAGTGGAGAGAATTGTCACTTAGGTTTCCCCCAAAAGGGGGAACAGAAGAATGGAATTTAATCTCTCATTTTGGGAGATATTTCTGGATTCTCAAACCACCAACAAGGGGTTCAGCTCCTCCAATGAATAGCATCCAGAACAGGTGAATCTGAACCCTCTGTAAGTGACATGTTTTATTGGAAATTGCCTCTGGAGGGCCTTGGCTGGTTTCTATGGATACTCATGCTCATTATGCCATTGGTTATTAAACACATCGGTTCGGCATTATTCAAGTGCATTTTTCTGTTTGGATGTAAACCACTTGGTTTGGCACTAGCAAATACCATTGTCGTTGGATGGTTTCTGTTTACATTTCAATTGAAAATTTCTACTCCAATATTTGCATTGCTTGAGTGGTCTCCATTAGTTATAGTTTGTGGAATTTCTGTGTTGGCTAATATGGCTATCGTATGCATAGGCATTGGCTGGTGATTAGAAAATAGACAGTGTAGAAATTGTAAAGTGATGACCAGTATGGATAATAAAAAATTTATTCTACAAAATTCAGACTAAGGTACAGGTTGATAAATCTAGCACTGGCATCAAGGGTATAGGCATTGTTGTCATTAAAAAATCAACCCAGACACATAATTTAGATACTCATGATCCAAATCAAAATCTTTTTTTTTTTTTTTGGTTTTTGGGTCACACCTGGCAATGCTCAGGGGTTATTCTTGGCTCTATGCTCAGAAATCACCCCTGGCAGGCTCGTGGGACCATGTGGGATGCCGGGATTTTAACCAGTGACCTTCCACATGTAAGGCAAATGCCTCATCACTGTCGTATTTTTCTGGCCCCTCAAATCAAAATTTTGACACTGAATGACCAACCTTCGGTGCTAACTACACAAGGGAGTCCTGATTCTGTTCACAGTATGGACTCACATGTTAGTGCCAACTCAGACAATGAACCACATTCTAGTACTCCACACCTCAGGCCTCAGAGCCCTGTGCAGGGTACTTCTGCTAATCCGGCCTCAACTCCAATGCAGACAGTATATGTTTTAATTTATCAACCTCTTGAAATGGAGGATGTGGAACGGTTTAAAAAAGCATGTAAAGATTTTGGGACGACCTCTCCTTACTGCCTGGAGATACTAAGAATTTGGTGTCAAAAATCAACTTGGACTCTGTATGACTTTAAAAATCTTGCTGAAATATGCCTGCCATCTAAACAGCGAACTGAATGGGAAATGTCATATGCAGAAGGGTGTAAAATCCAAACTATATAGCCCAGATGGAACAAAAAAAATGAGTGGCAGGGGTTAATCTCTTGTATGAATTATTAATGAGAGAAAAACAATATGCAGATGTTCAGGCACAAGCAGCTTTACCTAAGAAAATCTCAAAAATAATTAAAGACATTGCATTGTCTTCATGGGAAAGAATTGTGCTAACAGTACTGGTGAGGGAAACTTTTTAAGAATTATACAAGGTCCCTATGAGCCTTATGTAGAATTTGTGACTAAGCTCAAAGATGCTGTGAAAATACAAATTAAAAATGATGAGGTGAGGTCTTTCTCCCTTCCTGGAGCAGGATTTTTTAGCCGGCATGGGTGGGCAGCTGGCAGGCCTCCGCATGTGCCAGTGGCCTGTTGGCCTGGCCTAGGGTAGGGGGGCCCAGACCTGGGTCACCCGACCCCTCTCTCCCCCATTCCTCAGGATCTCCAGGTGGGTTCCTGGAAGGAGTTGACGGGGCACCCTGGGTTTTCCCCACTCCCAGGCCGGGTCTGTCCGGAGACTGGCCTAGGGTGGGGCTGAGGGGGTGGAGTTTGATCTGGTGGGTGGCAGATAGCTGCTCAGCTATACTCAGGCTGTCACTGGCAATGTCATACCAGTCCACATTTTGCAAACTGCGCGGGGGCTAGCATCCCCGCGCGAACATATGCTCCTCCCAACCATCAGTACCCCAGATTTACTCTTCTTAACTTCAGTAACACACAGTTCTAATCTCTGACCTAAGACATACAGTAGATCTAAAAAATCCTAGAACTATTTAGAAGGACACAAATTGAACACATATTGAACACATATATCTTTTGTATATTTTATGGGTATTTTCTTTAACTGATATAACTCTCTATATATTCTTCTACCATGATATTTTTATCCACTTTTCATCTTGTCTTTTCTTTGTAAGCTGTTCAGTAAGGATTGTTGTTGGAACTGTCCCTCAGTTTGATGCCTAGGATTGAACTATGTCATGGAAATTGCTGGTCTTGTTCCTATTGCTTCCAGATGCACCAATAACGCTTCATGGCATTGATCCTTGTTTGCATAGACACATTAAAATGGGAAAACACCATACATACAGATAAGTTCTTATCTAATAAATCTCAGTACAATGTACCTTACACCCTGAACATTGATATAATGACCTGGCACAGGCCTCAGAAGAATGGGCATCCTCCATTCACGCCAGAACCAGGCAAGCTATCTACGGAACATCCAAGGTCTTATATAGCAACAGCTGGAAGCAGTCCTCTACCAGGAAAGACACTACCAAGGGTCTGACATTGACCTCCTAAAAAGAGACTTCCGTTTACACTGAGAAGACTTGACAACAACAATGACCTGCTCTACAGGACATGGTTCTCTCTATTGCCCCTTAAGTGTGAGGTGAAACGAGAGGATGCTCTGCACCATCCTGACTGCAATATGGGATATGCAGACTCCAGGATCTTTAATACAGAAGCATGATACCAACAACAGACTATGTGAGGAATGGAGGTGTATTGCCACTACAGACGATGACTTGAATTGGACAAACTAGTTTGCCTGGAGCCTAGAGTCAGTCCTGTGCCAGGAAACTTCAAGGGTAGGGTCTCCTTGTATTTAGACCATAATTTTTCTTTCCATGTCCCTTATATTTTGGTGGGCCTATGCAAACAAATGCCACTTTAACACCGTTTTTTACTATGTTCCCTTGACTCCAATCCTTAAGAAAAACAACCCACTAAAACGTTTGAGGTTAACTTAAACTAGTAAGCATGTGCATGGAACTAGATAAATGTACTTTGCCCTCAATGTTTGAGGAATTACATAAGTCTAATGTCTTTAGATTATATTGTGTGCTGCTAAGAAATAGTATGTACTACAACTGGGGATTTGAGGGACAAAGTAATTGTATTGTACATGGGTTCAGTTTTGTTTTTCTTAATGTTCTTTGGCTGAAAGTTCAAGGCTGGGATATCATCGATGGGACTACCGAGAATTCTGTTTATGGGTGATTGGGCTTCCACTGTAACTTTACCCTGTCCTCTTTTTTTGCATCTTTGTTGTCATAATTAAAATAAAATTAAAAAAATGTAAAAAAAATGATGAGGTGAGGAAATTTCTAGAAAAATGTTTGGCTTATCATAATGCGAATTCAGCTTGCAAATTGGTATTGGCTCCATTGCAGGAAAAAGCTGATTTAAATACATTTTTATATGCATGTAGTAATGTTTATGATATGCCCCATTCATTAGCCAACTTGGATCTGGTACAAACCTTTGCAATTACTAAAGGAATAATACCTCTTTATCGCCGGGGCAAAAAGTCGCCCGAAAGCCAGGTCTATGCCCAAAATGTAAAAAAGGTCACCATTGGGCGAAAGACTGTAGATCTGGAAATATCCCTAATAATAACATAGGGAGAGGTTTTAACACAAACCCTAGGAGACCATTTGCCTGTTACCACTGTGGAAAACAGGGGCATATTAAAAGGAATTGTCGTCTTTTTTTAAAGTCAGCTCCTCCGGGACCTACATTCACGAAACAGGGAAACGCCTAGAGGGCCAATCCCCAGGCCCTTTCAAATCAGGGGCAAAGTAATTCTTCCGGCCTAGCCCAAGAAGATTTATCTCAATTAGCGAATTAACGAATTAGCGAAATGAAATAAAACTGCTGACTTTTTGGCAATGCCTATATTTAAATCACCTGTGGAGGAACATTCAGCCTTACACACAGATGCTTGCCATTTACATGTAAATTACCAAATTTTTTAAAGAAGAAGATTTGAGAGATAACAATAGAATTCACTGTAATAATTGCAACACTAAAAGAGATTTTTCAAATAAAACATATTTATGGAAAATACCTACAATATTGATAATTCATTTGAAACGTTTTGCTTTTGATGGAAAACAAATTAAAAAACTATACACACTTTTGTGGATTTTTCTTTAGAAGACCTCAATTTAGCAGAATTCACTCAGGAAGATAATAACAAGACTGAAAAATAAATTTATCATCAGTATCAAATTATTTTGGTCAAGTTTACTATGGACATTGTATTTCATATTGTAAAATTACCACAGAACAATATTGGATCAATTTTGATGACAAGAAGATCAAGAAAATCCCTATTACATTGGTAAAATCCACAGCAGCATATATCCTATTTTATACTTAAGAGATCTACTATGAATACCTAATAATCATTTCCTTTATTTGTCAATTGTCATTAATGTTTTATGGGTCATTTTTTCGGTATGATTGCTTAATAGGAGTGAATATGATGAATCCTCATTTTGGTTGCTTGCATGATGTATTTATGCCCTAATATCAGTATTGTTTTAGGTCATTATTAATTAGAAAATTTTGTAATATATTGATGTTACTTAAGACCTATATGAGAGAAAGATTCTTAATCATGTTAACGTTGCTTTATGATTGTGTATTGAGATATATTCAGTTGGCAACTTTTGACTTTTCATTGTAACATCGTTGTTTTATTGCCCTCAATGTAGATATTAGGATGGAGGTATAATCATAGTTTTGATATAACCATACGTTTTGTGTAGACTCTTTTCACAGTTCTCATCATCGATGACTGATTACGATCAATTTGCTGTTTCATATTTGCATTATAGGACTTCACGGTCATATTGCACGTGAAATTCTTTGTCAGATTTAGTTGATTCTGCTTTTAAAATAGTTTTTTGTTATTGTGAATTTGAAGATATCCATCTAAACAGTTTTTCTGCTATTGTATTTTTAAAGTGTTTTTTGTTGATTCAGCTGAATTTTTTCTTTGGCTCTATTTTAATTCCTTCCCAATAGATATTTTTGGTAATTATGAGTGAGTTGGGGAAAGTAATTCCTCCCATATTGTTTTTCCCAATGATTGCTTTAGCTATTCTAAGGTGTTTATTGTTCCAAATGAATTTCAACAGTGCCTGATCCACTTCTTTGAAGAATGTTATGGGTATCTTTAGAGGGATCACATTAACTGTACTACAAAGCAATAGTTATCAAAACAGCATGGTACTGGAATAAAGACAGGCCCTCAGATCAGTGGAATAGGCTTGAATACTGAGAGAATGTTCCCCAGACATACAATCACCTAATTTTTGATAAAGGAGCAAGAAATCCTAAATGGAGCAAAGAAAACCTCTTCAACAAGTGGTGTTGGCCCAACTGGCTATGCACTTGCAAAAAATTGAACTTAGACCCCCAGATAACATCATGTATGAAGGTTAAATCCAAATGGATGAAAGACCTCGATATCAGACCAGAAACCATAAGATATATAGAACAACACATAGGCAAAACACTCCTGGACATTGAGACTACAGGCATATTCAAAGAGGAAACTGCATTCTCCAAGCAAGTGAAAGCAGAGATTAACAGATGGGACTATATTAAACTGAGAAGCTTCTGCACCTCAAAAGAAATAGCGCCCAGGATACAAGAGCCCCCCCTTGTATATATATAGTGGGAGAAACTATTCACCCAATACCCATCAGACAAGGGACTAATCTCCAAAATATACAAGGCACTGACAGAAATGTACAAGGAAAAAAACATTTAATTCCATCAAAAAATGAGGAGAAGAAATGGACAGACACTTTGACAAAGAAGAAATACAAATGGCCAAAAGACACATGAAAAATTGCTGCACGTCACTAATCATCAGGGAGATGCAAATCAAAACAACTATGAGGTACCACCTCACACCCCAGAGATTGGCACACATCACAAAGAATGAGAACAAGCAGTGTTGGCGGGGATGTGGAAAGAAAGGAACTCTAATCCACTGCTGGTGGGAATGCCATCTAGTTCAACTTTTATGGAAAGCGATATGGAGATTCCTCCAAATACTGGAAATCGAGCTCCCATACAACCCAGCTATACCACTCCTAGGAATATACCCTAGGAACACAAAATTACAATACTAAAATCCCTTCCTTACAGGTATATTCATTGCAGCACTATTTACCATAGCAAGACTCTGGAAAGAACCAAGATGGCCTTTAACAGATGAATTGCTAAAGAAACTGTGGTACATATACACGATGGAATACTATGCAGCTGTCAGGAGAGATGAAGTCATGAAATTTTCCTATACATGGATGTACACGGAATCTATTATGCTGAGTGAATTATGTCAGAGAGAGAGAGAGAGAGAGAGAGAGAGAAAGATGCAGAATGGTCTCACTCATCTATGGCTTTTAAGAAAAATGAAAGACATTCTTGCAATAATAACTTTCTGACACAAAAGTGAAAAGAGGGGGCCGGGTAGGTGGCGCTGGAGGTAAGGTGTCTGCCTTGCAAGCGCTAGCCAAGGAAGGACCGCGGTTCGATCCCCCGGCGTCCCATATGGTCCCCCCAAGCCAGGGGCGATTTCTGAGCGCATAGCCAGGAGTAACCCCTGAGCGTCAAATGGGTGTGGCCCAAAAACCAAAAAAAAAAAAAAAAAGTGAAAAGAGCTGGAAGTTACAGCTCACCTCATGAAGCTCACCACAAACAGGGATGAGTTTAGTTAGAGAAATAACTATGTTTTGAATTATCCTAATAATGAGAATGTATGAGGGAATTGGAAAGCCTGTCTAGAGTACAGGTGTGGGTCGGGTGGGGAGGAGGGAGATTTGGGACATTGGTGATGGGAATGTTGCACTGGTGATGGGTGGTGTTCTTTACATGACTGAAACCCAAACACAATCATGTATGTAATAAAGTTGTTTAAATAAAAAAATGAAAAAAATTTAAAAAATTATGAGTGTTATTCCCAAAATTTTGTAAAGTATGTATTTGCATGGCTTACTGCTTGTCTGTAAGTCTTGTATATTTTGTATATGGCTCCCTTTTCTGACATTTTTAATTATCTTTATTTAAACACCGTGATTAGAAATATGATTGTATAACAGTCATGTAAAGAACACCCCCCTTCACCAGTGTAAGATTCCCACCACCAATTTCCCAGATCTCCCTCCTTCCCACTCCACCCACACCTGTACTCAAGACAGGCTTTCTCTTTCCCTCATTCATTCACATTGTTATGATAGTTTTCAGTGTAGTTATTTCTCTAACTGCACTCATCACTCTATGTGGTGAGCTTCATGTCATGAACTGCACCTACATGGGAAGACTGGGGGAAATATGGGTTTGGACTGAGGCAGTAAAAGATTAGAAATGAGCTTTGTAGGGCAGTATCAAGGTCAGAATACAAGATGGATATTATGCATATATAAACTATATGCATACAATACTATCAATAGGAGACCAAGAAGAAAAAATTTCCAGTGACTGTCGCAACATAAACCAGTGCTAGAACGACCCGCCCTCCTCCCAAAGCGCATTTCCATTACTCTCGGGAGAGGTAGGGGGAAAGCCTGTAGAGCCCACCTGGACCAACGCCCAGGGAAGGCCTGGAGTCCAGGGGAAAAAGAGAGGGACTGATGGAGGCCTGCCAAGCATCCTAGCACTCCCCCAGGCTAGGGAGAAGGCCTCCGGCATGGGGAATCCCCAAATCCCATACCTGGGAAGAGCTGGCCTCCAGAATCAAATGGGAAACTGGAAGCCAGATATTTGACCGTCCTCCTTCCATGCACCTCCCCCATGGAGTATGGAAGGAGGAGGGAAGCCTGAGGACCCCTAATTTATTATTCCTCATTATTCCCTCTTTCTTCCTAGTCCTTAACATTTTATTTGTAGGAATCCCTTCACATGTGCGCATCGCCTCCTTCACCCACAATTACAAGCCTCCTGATTTCGGACTGAGGAATACATCATTAACTGTTCCAGCACTGTATCCTGTATCAAGTTACAACTCGTCTTTTCTGATTCACCAAATGTCTTTGGTCGGACTTTTGGGAGTTCTACACTCCCTATCTTTTTAGAGTGATTTTGGACTTGGTAAAAAATTTTTAGCTTATGTATTTGTATTTTTTATGATTGGAATCTTTTGAAGTATATTTGATTCTGTATTTTTTGATTATTGTAATTAATGTTTTTATACTTTAGTTTTTAATCTTATAAAATTGATGTATTTCATTAAAATTTTGCTTTTGGAACTATGGTTTGAGGTTAGATATTGTTACATTATTATTATTGTTATTGTATTGTACATTATTATTGTTTGCTTACTAAAAAGGGGGAATTGTAGTGTATTTTTGTAAGATTTTTTGTTGCCTGTCGTCCCACCTAGATCTTCCAGGTGGGGGTGATTAAGTAGAAAATAGCGAGCTTGTGGGTGAGGTGAGAGAGGCTTTTTGGCAGAGCTGACAGCTGGCTCGGTGGTTGTTTTGGAGTTGGCATCAGAACTGTTAAAGGACTCTCATTGCTGAACTTTTGTCCCAACCTTTTTATCCGTCTGGATTATTTGCAGTGGAGAATTGTCACTTAGGCTTCCCCCAAAAGGGGGAACGGAGGAATGGGATTTAATCTCTCATTTTGGGAGATATTTCTGGATTCACAAACCACTGACAAGGGGTTCAACATCTCCCAACACTTCCTTCCTTTCTTCCTTCCTTCCTTCTTTGTTTCTCCTTTCCTTTCTTCCTTGCTTTCTTCCTTGTTCCTTCATTTCTTCCTTCCTTGTTCCTTCTTTCCTTCTTTTCCCTCCCTTCTTCCTTCCTTCCTTCTTTGTTTCTCCCTTCCTTTCTTCCTTGCTTCCTTCCTTGTTCCTTCCTTCCTTCCTTCCTTCCTTCTTTGTCTCTCCCTTCTTCCTTCCTTCCTTCCTTCTTTGTCTCTCCCTTCTTCCTTCCTTCCTTCCTTCCTTCCTTCCTTCCTTCCTTCCTTCCTTCCTTCCTTCCTTCCTTCCTTCCTTCCTTCCTTCCTTCCTTCCTTCCTTCCTCCCTCCTCTCCTCCCTCTTTTTTTTTCAGTTTTTGGGCCACAGCTGGTGATGCTAAGGGTTACTCCTGGCTGTGCACTCAGAATTCTCTCCTGGGTTGGATGGGAGGACCATATGGGACACCAGAGATTGAAACCAGGTTTGTCCTGGGCAGTCACGTGCGAGGCAACTGCCCTACCGCTGTGCTATTGCTCTAGCCCCTCTAGATGTTATTTTCATACATTGCATACACACAGATTTGTATCTGATTCAACCTCATTTCTCCTGGGAATACTTTATCACTTTGCAGCTGCAATATGGTTCTATGTTGGGTTTCCTGCTCTCTTAAATGGTATTTTATTTTCATTTCTTCATTTTACTGGCATGCTGACAATTCTGTGATGACAGGAAAATGCTTCTGAGGGTTTTGAAAATTATGATAATAGTTCCCTCTGAATTATACTAGAAAATGAATTGCATGGCTTTAGGTATTGCTACTAAAGAGTACTGAATTAAATATTCTAGAATGTTCCCTAAGAATATGTTTTTAGGAATCCAAATGTAAAAGAAGAAGTAAAATGTTCACAATTTGCAGATCACATATTATATGTAGGAATTACTAAAAATGTCACAAAATCTCGTTAGAACTGATGAATGAATAAAGTTTCAGTTAATAATATGAATGAAAAATCTGTTGCATTTCTTCAGTAACGATCTAGCAGAAAAAGAAATTCATTAGAAATTCTACTTACAGTGCCGGAGAGATAGCAAGTGGTAGGGCGTTTGCCTGGCAAGCAGCTGATCTAGGACAAACAGTGGTTTGAATCCCAGCATCCCATATGGTCCCCCGTGCCTGCTAGGAGCAACTTCTGAGCAGAGAGCCAGGAGTAACCCCTGAGCATTGCCGGGTGTGGCCCAAAAACATAAAAGAAAACAAAACAAAAGAAATTCTATTTATAATTACATCAATAAAATAAAATTTATTTGAGTAAATTAAAGCAAGGAAGTGAAAGTCTTGTACTTTAAAGTACTGATCAGAAAATCGAAAGAGACATAAGTAAATGAAAAAGTGTTATGTACTTATAGATTGGACTCAGAAGTAGAAAAATCATTACATTTGCATAGAACTACTAAGACTTCAAATGGCCTGAGCAATCTTGAGAAAGAAAAGCCAGAATGTGAGTGGAACAGGATAGAAGTAGGAAAAAGTAATAGATTTGCAAAAAATTGAACTTAGACCCCCAGCTAACATCATGTATGAAGGTTAAATCCAAATGGATGAAAGACCTCGATATCAGACCAGAAACCATAAGATATATAGAACAACACATAGGCAAAACACTCCAGGACATTGAGACTAAAGGCATCTTCAAAGAGGAAACTGCACTCTCCAAGCAAGGGAAAGCAGAGATTAACAGATGGGACTATATTAAACTGAGAAGCTTCTGCACCTCATGTTTGCTAGGAAAAAGTAATAGATTTCATATGGGCCAAGAATTGGATGGCATAGATAAAAAGGTCCTATACTTGTAATTGAGTGCCCTAGTTTGAATCCTTGTCACCTCAGATGGTCCAGCACGCAACTGCACAGAACTTGGAATGAGTCCTGAACAAAGAGCCAGAAGTAAATCCTGAGCACTGGTGATAATAATTTCCAAACTTAAGAAAAGCAAAAGGCATAGGAAAAGAGAAGAGAGGTCCTAAATATTGAGACACTCCCAGATCCTGTCTTTTGGACAATGCAGTTTCAATATTAGAGTGATAGATAAGATCATTAATAAAGTCCATGAGTTAGCATACTGCAGGGAATATCAATTGTCGTATCTTTATTTTATACCTAGCTAATAGCATAACTTTAACTTAATCCTCCATAAGACTACAGTTTCAAGATTTATTTACCATAGATATTCTAAACTAGTAGTATCCAAAAGTGTTCTTTGGATAAGTACTCTTTTTTTTTATTTTTTATTTTTGGGTCACACCCGGCAGCGCTCAGGGGTTACTCCTGGCTCTATGCTCAGAAGTCACTCCTGGCAGGCATGAGGGACCATATGGGATGCCGGGATTCAAACCACTGTTCTTTTGCATGCAAGGCAAACACCTTACCTCCATGTTATCTCTCCAGCCCCAAGTACTCTTTTTTTTATAAAACAAATACTCTTTGTAATATGGTCATTGTTAACATGTGTATGAGATTAGGCTAGATTTTCTGTCCTTTCTCCCACCTGAGGAGATTATAATTTTGCCCAACAGAGAAAAATACTATTTAATTTACCTTATAAATAACTCATTTGTTAATTATAAATTAACTCATTTATAAATTAACTTCCTTTTTAGGTATAAAATAAAGTATAAAATATATTGAGAAGAAACATACAGCATTTTTAAAAAAGTTTTATTTAATTTTATTTGGATACATTTGATTAATGGGTAAGACATGATAAAAATACAATGAATATAAATGCATCTTGATATCAACAGATAGACATAGCAAAAGTTTGTTGTATTGTGTGTATGTATGTATAGAGTACACACAATATTTGAAAAGTAAAACTTTTATTTCTTGCTTTCTCTGTTCTCAACATGAACCCTTCATCAGGATGGAGATCCAGTTCGTCCAGGGGTGGCTATGACTGACCTTGCCACAGGCCTCTATGCATATGGAGCCATAATGGCTGGACTGCTACAAAGACAAAAAACTGGAAAAGGATTATTCATTGACTGTAACTTACTATCATCTCAGGTAATGATATAAATAATATTTCAGACTGTGGTGAAAAGGCAATCATAACCCAAATATGCTCTTGTGCTCTTTGTGTGCATAATTTCAGATCAAAGACTATGGTCATGCATATATAAACAATCAAAACAAATAACCACAAACAACAAAACTTGATTTTATTTTATGATAATCAGAATATAAAGATTTATTTCAATATAAACATTATAAACATTTAGTGTTGAGCTTGATTTTTGAAGACTTAGGAAAGTTTTTTTAACTTTTGATGCAAGAATATAGTTGCTTCTATTTTATTGTCACATGAGTGTTATATTTTTTTATCAGTTTCTTCATATTTTGCTTCTTTTTAAAAATTAATATTTTTATTTAAGCATCATGATTAAAACATGCTTATAGATGGGTTTCAGCCCATTCATCAGTGCAACATTCCCACCACCATTGCCCCCATCTCATTTTTATCCCACCCTTTGCCTGTATATGAGACAGGCATTCTATTTTCTCACTCACTACCATTGTCATGAGTTGTCAGTATAGTCATTTCTCTTAACTGAACTCACCACTCTTTCTGGTTAGCTTCATATTGTGGGCCAGTCCTTCCAGCCGTCATCTCTGTGGTCTCTGGGTATTATTACAATAATGTCTTATTTTTCTTAAAACCTATAGATGAGAGAGACTATTCTGGGTCTATCTCTCTGCCTCTGACTTATTTCACTCAGCATAATAGATTTCATGTACATACATGTATAAGAAAATTTCATGACTTCATCTCTCCTGATGGCTTCATAATATTCCATTGTGTATATGTACCACAGTTTCTTTAACCACTCATTTGTTGTTTCCAGATTCTGGCTATTGTGTATAGCGCTGCAATAAATATAGGTGCACAGAAGGTATTTTTGTATTGTTTTGTGTTCCTAAGGTATATCCCTAGCAGTGGTATAACTGAATCATATGGGAGCTCATTTTCAAGTTTTTTGAGAAATCTCCATAATGTTTAAAGTGTATCTCTTTTGAGTTATTATGTAGTTGTATTAAGATCTAGCAAATGAGAACTATTAGGACATACAAATCAATTGACAAGTGTTTCTTTTCCAGTATTAGAATTAAACCTAAAACAGCACTTGTAGTTACTGGATGATTGGACAATGAGAGGCAACTTTGCTAAATTCTTAAATGACATTAGACAATAGGTGTAAGAATCAGAATTTCTTTGATTTTTGGGTCACACCTTGCTGTGATTCAGGATTACTCATGGTTTTACACTCAGGGATCACCCCTTGAAGGCTCACGGAGTACATGGGCTGGTGGGAATCAAACCTGACTAAATAGTGTATACAAAATGCCCTGTCTACTGTACTATCTCTCTGGTCCAGCAATCTAATTTTATTCTTTCTTAGTTGGCAGAGTGAGGCATATTTAATGCTGCCCAGCCATTACTCTCAGTGGTGCCCAGGATATCAAACTACATGTACTCTATTTCTTAAAGCATCTTTCTGGTTCTTGGATTTTATTCTCCTAATGTTCATGTTTCTCTGTCTTAAAATTTTGTTAGATGTTGGATGGTCTTTTCAACCAAAATCTTTGTCTCCGTGGATACTTGCTGCAGTTGCTATATTCAGAATAGACACTGAGCATGTTAGTGCTTTACAGGGCAGTGGCGTAGAAAATTTATGCTGAATCTGACCCATTGTGTAAGGTATTTTCTTTCTGTGAATCCCCAACTGCAGCCCAAGTTCTTTTGTTTTTGAGTCTGCGGCTCTACTGAATTCTTTGTTTTAAATACCTTAATTCCTTGTTTTTAAATACCTTAATTTCTTCTCATTTGCATCTTTTGACTTGAATATCTCTTACTCTTTTCACGATGTTCTTCCTTTTCTTATTTTTTACAATTTCTGTCTTACTCCTCATAACTTCTCACATTGTCTTATATTTCTCTATTGAAGCTAATATTATAACAGTTCTGATTCTAAGTATTACGTCCTTATACTTTATCACTGAGATAATTAGATCTTTCAGTTATTCGCCTGAAAGAAAAAGGAAATGCCCTTTCCTGTAAGTTCCAGAAATCAAGACCATACTGTCTTTAATTGGATTAAGTGGTCATTTTGAGTCAATTAGGCAGGATCAAGGTTTAAAAGATAGAAAGTGCCAATGGATTAAAATTATTTCTAGTTGTTAAGGGTAGGTAAGGTTAACTAGCACAGTTTTGTCTAAGAATGTTATAACTTGATCAAAGAAAAGAAAAAACAACCAATCAGAAAATGGTGATTATACTTATTTCCTAAGATATGGAACTAATGAAATGCAGGAAGTAATGATATAAAGAATGTGAAAAATTACTTGTACCTTTGGAAAAATTTTACTGATTACTGGCATTTAAGTTTTAAAAAACATGGAACCCTTCATGAATTTGCATGCCATCCTGGCATAAAGACCATGCTAATCTCTGTATTGTTCCAATTTCCAATAAAAGCTGCTGAAGTGAGCTCACTGATATTAATGTATCAACGTATAGTGTCCAAAGACTTCAAATACCTAGAAATTGACTGTGTGAAAGACAGAGAATTATAAATCAATTGAAATAAAGAAAAGAGGAAAGTGGGAGTGGAGATGTGCTGGAAAAAGGAACATCCACTCACCTTTGGAAATGTCTGGTTCAGCTTCTATTTAGAAGTGATATGTGATTTCTCAAAAAAAAATTAAGAGCACATATTTTATATGATCCAAAAATTTTACTTTTTGACATCTATTTCATAACACAGCAAATTAATGAGAAAAGTTATGTTCTGGGACTGGAGTGGTGGTGCAAGCAGTAGGACATCTGCCTTGCATGTGCTAACCTGGAATGGACCGCGGTTTGATCCCCCAGGGTCCCATATGGTCCCCAAGCCAGAAGCGATTTCTGAGCGTATAGCCAGGAAGAAAAGAAAAAAAAGTTATGTTCATACTTATTTTAATTTCAGTACCTAGTAAAATATCCAGATTATGGAGAAAAAACAAATGCCCAACAAAAGGTAAGTGGGTAAAGAAGTTGTGGTGACACATATAATATATATACACCTCCCATATGTACATACATATATATGCACACTCAAAGGAATACCATGCTGCTATAAGAAAACTTAAAACTTTGTAATTGACTACAAACTTAATGCAAATTGAGGATCTTATGTTAAATAAAATAAGTGACAGGAAATACAACAGTCAAATATCTCACTCTTAGAAGAAAAGAAAAAGAAGGAAACAAATAGTATTTGACAATGATAAAACCTTGACTTTGTATTAAAAAATTGAGATTACAAATCAATAAGGAAGCAATTTGGGGCAATAAATAGGTGAACTAAAAGTAACATAAGGTTACTATTTATGAGTGATGAGACATTCTTGGTTTTTGGATGGTGGTGAGGTGAATAACCAAGAACATCAAAACCATATATGTTCAACTGTAACTGCATTATCCATATACTATAGTGTAATTTTTTAGGTTTTTAAAATATTAATACTGTTATAAATGTGCTGAGGTTTAAAATTAGTTATTTATACAATTATTATAATTATAACCTTTCATAACTCAGAAACTGAATAATTTTATTTAATCTTTTAACTTAAGATAGCATTTATAGATTCAAGATCAAAAAACCAAACCAAAAATTATTAAAATTATGATTTATGTAAATGTAGGTGTTGTTTTAGATACTTTTCAAAAGTAATTGAAAATTTTACTTTTAAAAATGTAGTTTCTTTCTCCTTTTTATATAAATGCTTACCTTAATTAACTGAATAACTTTTTAACTTAAGTTGCCTGAAAAAATCACTATTTTATGCAGAGGTAAAAAGTAAGTTTCTTACTTATTTTGATAATATTACGTAGGATGACAAACGAATGATTATAATATTAAATATCAGTTGCTAGAAATGAAATTTTGTACTCTTACCTAAAAGTGAACAATAGATAAATTACACTTAATTTGAATGGTAGCTAATTATTAACTCAAAGTTGATTGCCTCAACCACAACAAAACCATATTATTGTAGAGACATGACAGTTCCCAGGATGTGGTTTGTGTTGGCACCAATTTTTTTGTAGTTTAAACTACTTAAACTTTTAACCCTTGTCAGAAAATTCTTTGATTTTTTTGTCTTGATTTAATGTTGTCAACTGAAAATTGTCTAACGTCAGCATCTAAACTCTGTTTTTTAGATGATATTGGTAAATAACAAGGAAGTGGCTTTAGATGTGGTTCCAGTTATTTTCCTTTTATATTCTTCTATTGTGGCTTACAGAAATATCTTTTGGAAGTTTAAATATACTTCCTATAGTTAATTACAACCAGGATCCCCTAATTATACTACAAGTAAGTTTTTATTATTTTTTTTAGCATCCATCTTCTATAATTATTTTCACATATAAAATGTTTTAGAATTTTTATGTCCTCACTGTTTTTTTCCACTTTTAGATATAGTTCATATTTAGGGTAGATTCATTTTTAACTCTTTTGGGACTGGAGAAATAGTTTGGAAGATAAGTACATACCGTGCATGAGCCTGGTTCAAATTCTTGGCACCACTTAAAGTTGTCTGACAACTTCTAGTGATCATTATTATTATTATATTTTTGCCTTTTTTGGGGGGGGGCACACTCTGTGCTCAGAAATTGCTCCTGGCAGGCACAGAGGACCGACCCTATGGGATAATGGGATTCGAATCAAGGTTGGTCTTGAGTTGGCTGCTTGCAAGGCAAATGCTCTAGTGCTGTGCTATCTCTCCAGCCCCTGTGAGCTCGGGACTTGGGAACTTCTCAGCAATGATGTCTTTGACTTTTGATTTTTCATAGGGGTTTTCATCCTGGCTCTCTATGTTATTCTTGTGTTATTTCTGTTGAATTTATACCACATTTCTTTTATCATTTGTTCATTTATTTTCTCCAATTTCAGCTGGGTGTCTGAAAGTTTTCTACACTTCTTTAAGCTCACTGATTCAATTTTCAGCAGCTCTTACTCTGCTGGTGATGCCTTTCAATAATATGTTCATTTGATGTACCAAGTTTTATAGATCTGACATGTCTATTTGTGTTTTTTAAATGCTGCTTTCATATCATTTTATGTTTTATTGGCAGTGCATTCTATTGTTTCTTTGAGTTTGTTGGACATTCTAAGCATTTTCACTCTGAACTCCATTTTAGAGAGGTTATATAGGAGAGATTACTATATATTAGGTCTGCAGGATTGCAGTCTTTACCCAGAATACTGGTGGTGGATCTTGAACCTCAAGAAATCTAAGACGTCATGATAGCTTATTAACAACAACTTACTCAGTTAAGCTACAGATGGACAGATTTCTGAAAAAATACTATCTCCCAATACTTAATTAGGGCAAAGTGGAAAGCCTAAATAGGTTAATCACAAGTTTGAAAATGAAGCAGTAATTAAAAAACTCCCCATGAATAAAAATCCAGGACTAGATGGGTTTACAGGTGAATTTTATTAAGCATTTAAAGAAGAGTCACTACCATTGATCCTTAGACTCTTCCAAAACATCAAAAAGAAAGGAATCCTCATTAATATTTTCTTTGAAGCTAATATCATGCCCATTTTCAAACCTGACAGAAATACCATCTGGAAAGAAAACTACAGACCAGTTTTATTAATGTACCTGGATGCAAAAATCCTTATCGTAATCTTAGTAAATGAAATCCAACAACACATCAAAAAATTATCCATCATGACCAAGTCGATTTCATCCTAGGGATGCAAGAATGTTTCAATATACTCAAATCAATCAACATAATACCACATAAGTAAAAGGAAAGATAAAAACCCACATGATTTTATCAATTGATGCAGAGAAAGTATTTGATAAAACCCTACACATAGTCATGATGAAAACCCTCAGCAAAATATGTGTGGATGGAACCTTCCTCAAGATATCAACACTATCTATAAAAATCCCACAGCCAACATTATTCTTAATGGCTAAAAACTGAAAGCATTTTCACTAAGGTCTGGAACAAGGCAAGGATGTCCACTATCCCCACTCTTATTCAGCATAGTATTGGAAGTCCTAGCAGTAGCAATCAGACAAGAGAAGGAATCAAAGGAATCTAAATTGGAAAAGAGAAAGTCAAACTATCTAATTGCAGACCGACATGATGATATATATTAAAGACCCTAATGAATCGACAGAAAAGCTCCTAGAAATAATAAACCGATATAGTTAAGTGGCCAATTATAAAGTCAATACACAGAAGACAGTTGCATTCCTTTATACAAATAATGACTTAGAGGAGAAAGAGATCAAAGAATCTCTCTCATTTAAATAGGGTCCCAAACTATTAAGTACAGAGGAATCAACCTAAAGAGAGAGGTGAGAGATTTATATTATGAATACTTCAAAACACTTCAGGAATAAATTGAAGAAGACCTAAGGCAGAACATTCCATGCTCATGGATTGGAGGAATCAAAATCTCAAAAATAACCATCTTACCTAAACCACTATATTGATTCAATGCAATCCCTATTCAAATCGACAACATTCTTCAAGGACTTAGAACAATCAAGTATAAAGTTTCTGTGGAACCATGAAATACCAAGTCACTACTAAAACTCACTACTACAAAGCCATAGTAATCAAAACAGCATGGTATTGGAACAAAGTAATTTTCAGACCAATGTGTTAGAATAGAATATCCAGTGACAAACCCCCAAGCATATAGTGATCTAATTATTGACAAAGGAACCAAGAATATGAAATGGAACTAAAATGGTCTTTTCAACAAATGCTGTTAGAAAAATTGGATAACCACATGTAAGAAATTAAAGATTGATTCATATCTCACACCTTACACCAGGGGTCTTCAAACTTTTTAAAGTGGGGGCCGGATTACGGTCCCTTAGAGAGCTGGAGGGCCGGACTATATGAGCTACTAATTCCTACTCACACTGCACATATCTTACATAAATAAAATGAAAACCATTTATAAATAAATAGGTCACACACCAGTATTTCAATGGGAACTGTGGGCCTGCTTTTGGCTAATGAGATGGTCAATGTCTGGTTCCATATTTGTCACTGCCAGCCATAACAATTGATGCAAGTGGGCATCAGTTAATCTTGATCTGGTTGTAGATTTCAGATGTTTCATTCTTGAAAAAGTCTGTTCACAGGCACAAGTGCTACCAAAGATGGTTACCATTTTGAGTGCATGGTTCTTGATATTTGGATATGTCTCAGAGGGGAGAGATGCATAGAAATTCAAAAGGTTACTTGACTTAAATGCATCTTTCAGAGAGTCACAATTCTGCAGTTCAGCCAGTTCCATTTGGTAAATTGTAAGGACATTTTCAATCTCAACAGAAAATGGGTTACGAAAAAGCTGTATGTCCTGTTCACGGAGATGAAGCTCTTTGAATCTAAATTGAAACTCCTTTTGCAACAATTCTAGTGAAGCCAGACATGTTTCCTTTGGGAAAGCAACCAATGGTTTGTCCGCTGACAGGTTTTGAGTTGTTGGGAGATGACTGACGTTTTCCTCCTGTGCTTGTTTGATGAGAAGGCCTAATTTTACTTCAAATGCTTTCACATGCGATGCCATATCACAGATGAGCTTCCCCTTGCCTTGAAGTTGCAGATTGAAACTGTTGAGTAGCTCTGTTATATCTGTCAGAAAGGCAAGGTGCCATTTCCATTCTGCATCATTGAGCTCTGGTATTTCTTGTTTTTTTTGAAAGTAGAAAAGCTGTAATCTGCAGAAGTAAGTCATAGAATGTTTCAAAACTCTCCCTCTACTCAGCCAACAGACTTCTGTGTGGTACAGAACATCTTCATGGGCAACATTTACCTCAGATAGAAATTCCTGAAATTGTCTGTGGTTTAGTGCATGAGTTCTAATGTAATTAACACAAGATACCACAATTTTCATAACAGAGTCCCACTTCAGTGATTTACAACACAGCGCTTGTAGGTGGATGAGGCAGTGTATGGCAATGGGATGAGGATGGTTATGTTTGTCCATCTCTTGTGTAATGTGAGCAATTACTCCACTCTTAGACCCCACCATGCTAGGAGCACCATCAGTTGTTACACTGACTAGTTTAACCCAGTCCAGCTCCAAACCATTCACAGTTTGGCAAACCTTTTCAAATATATCCACTCCTGTGGTTGTTCCTTTGATACTTTGCGGTGCAGCAAGCTCTTCTGTGACTTCAAAATACTCATTTGTCCCACACATATAAATGAGAAGTTGTGCAGAATCACGAACATCATTGCTTTCGTCGAGTGCCAAGGAAAAATAGCAAAGTTTCTTTGCAGAGTTTTGCAAATGGTGCAGCAAATTTTCTCCCATTTCTTCAATCCTTCATGTCATTGTAACTCCTGAAAGGCTCACTGTACTAAATAAATCAGCCTTCTCTGGACACATCTCTTTTTTTTGTTTGTTTGTTTTTGTTTTTGTTTTTGGTTTTTGGTTTTTGGGCCATACCTGGCGGTGCTCAGGGGTTACTCCTGGCTGGCTGCTCAGAAATAGCTCCTGGCAGGCACAGGGGACCATATGGGACACCGGGATTCAAACCAACCACCTTTGGTCCTGTTAGAATTGTTCTTGAAGAGAATGAAACAATTCCATTTTTGTCCACCATGCAAGTAATTTGTTTAAGTATAGATTGTGCTTTTCTCTTCCCCCCTACCACCTCCCCCTGCTTCTTTTGATTTATGGACAAGGTAAAGGGCTTCAGATATGCACTTGTAGAAGAGAATTTTAGAAGTTAATAATCAGAATTCTAAGGAATTTTGTTACCTCGTGACTGGTGCATCTCCTGTTAATGGGTCATGACTAACTTCCTATTTCCTGTGAGCAAAAAATGGGCCCATTCTATTGGCTACCCTTGGAAGTTAGACATCTGATGAGCTTGACCCTGTTGGCAAAAGTTGACAGTCACATCATTTGATTATTCCTCGAAGCTCTAAACTCGAGAACTATGTTCAGGAGCAAACGAGCCTCTGCCTGTGATTGACATGCTTGTTGGAATTAAAACCCTTTTGTGTATGTGTTCTGATATGTGATTGCAAGTTGCCCTCGGTCAACTGAGTTTTTCTGTGTCCTTAGTGAGAACTTCAGAATGGGAAGTATGACAGAATGATCTTTTTAATAAATCAAGTTGCCTTCCTCGATTTTCATGTTAAAAATCATGTTACTTCATGTGTTGAGACACAGTATTAATTGCAGTACTTTAAAATGAGATAAAAGTTTACATGTATGCCCTCCCCGGGAACCTTGTTACAGACTGAAAATATATGAAAATGGAATTTCTTGAGCCACTAATGATGTGTTCTTTTTTTTTGTTATTGTTTATTTATTTATATTTTATAATTGATTGAGCAAGAGATTTTTTAAACACACGTGTATGGTTCTTTTTTTTTTTAAACACCTTGATTACATACATGATTGTGTTTGGGTTTCAGTCATAAAAGGAACACCACCCATCACCAGTGCAACATTCCCATCACCCAAGTCCCAAATCTCCCTCCTCCCCACCCAACCCCCGCCTGTACTCTAAACAGGCTCTACAATTCCCTCATACATTCTCAATATTAGGACAGTTCAAAATGTAGTTATTTCTCTAACTAAACTCATCACTCTTTGTGGTGAGCTTCCTGAGGTGAGCTGGAACTTCCAGCTCTTTTCTCTTTTGTGCCTGAAATTTATTATTGCAAGAATGTCTTTCATTTTTCTTAAAACCCATAGATGAGTGAGACCATTCTGCGTTTTTCTCTCTCTCTCTGACTTATTTCACTCAGCATAATAGATTCCGTGTACATCCATGTATAGGAAAATTTTATGCCTTCATCTCTCCTGACAGCTGCATAATATTCCATTGTGTATATGTACCACAGTTTCTTTAGCCATTCGTCTGTTGAAGGGCATCTTGGTTGTTTCCAGAGTCTTGCTATGGTAAATAGTGCTGCAATGAATATAGGTGTAAGAAAGGGATTTTTGTATTGTATTTTTGTGTTCTTAGGGTATATTCCTAGGAGTGGTATAGCTGGGTCGTATGGAAGCTCGATTTCCAGTTTTTGGAGGAATCTCCATATTGCTTTCCATAAAGGTTGAACTAGACAGCATTCCCACCAGCAGTGGATAAGGGTTCCTTTCTCTCCACATCCCCGCCAGCACTGTTTATTACCATTCTTTGTGATGTGTGCCATTCTCTGTGGTGTGAGGTGGTATCTCATTGTTGTTTTGATTTGCATCTCCCTGATGATTAGTGATGTGGAGCATTTCTTCATGTGTCTTTTGGCCATTTGTATTTCTTCTTTGTCAAAGTGTCTGTTCATTTCTTCTCCCCATTTTTTGATGGGATTAGATGTTTTTTCTTGTAAAGTTCTGTCAGTGCCTTGTATATTTTGGAGATTAGCCCTTTGTCTGATGGGTATTGGGTGAATAGATTCTCCCACTCAGTGGGTGGCTCTTGAATCCTGGGCACTATTTCCTTTGAGGTGCAGAAGCTTCTCAACTTAATATATTCCCATCTGTTAATCTCTGCTTTCACTTGCTTGGAGAGTGCAGTTTCCTCCTTGAAGATGCCTGTAGTCTCAATGTCCTGGAGAGTTTTGCCTATGTGTTGTTCTATATATCTTATGGTTTGGGGTCTGATATCGAGGTCTTTAATCCATTTGGATTTTACCTTCGTACATGATGTTAGCTGGGGGTCTAAGTTCAATTTTTTGCAAGTGGCTAGCCAGTTGTGCCAACACCACTTGTTGAAGAGGCTTTCCTTGCTCCATTTAGGATTTCCTGCTCCTTTATCAAAAATTAGGTGATTGTATGACTGGGGAACATTTTCTGAGTATTCAAGCCTATTCCACTGATCTGAGGGTCTGTCCTTATTCCAATACCATGCTGTTTTGATAACTATTGCTTTGTAGTAAAGTTTAAAGTTGGGGAAAGTAATTCCTCCCATATTCTTTTTCCCAATGATTGCTTTAGCTATTATAGGGTGTTTATTGTTCCAAACAAATTTCAAAAGTGCCTGATCCACCTCTTTGAAGAATGTCATAGGTATTTTTAGAGGGATAGTGTTGAATCTGTATAACGCCTTGGGGAGTATTGCCATTTTGATGATGCTAATCCTGCCAATCCATGAGCAGGGTATGTGTTTCCATTTCCGCGTGTCCTCTCTTATTTCTTGGAGCAGAGTTTTATAGTTTTCTTTGTATAGGTCCTTCACATTTTTAGTCAAGTTGATTCCAAGATGTTTGAGTTTGTGTGGCACTATTGTGAATGGGGTTGTTTTCTTAATGTCCATTTCTTCATTATTACTATTGGTGTATAGAAAGGCCATTGATTTTTGTGTGTTAATTTTGTAGCCTGCCACCTTGCTATATGAGTCTATTGTTTCTAGAAGCTTTTTGGTAGAGTCTTTAGGGTTTTCTTAGTAGAGCATCATGTCATCTGCAAACAGTGAGAGCTTGACTTCTTCCTTTCCTATCTGGATTCCCTTGATATCTTTTTCTTGCCTAATTGCTATAGCAAGTACTTCCAGTGCTATGTTGAATAGGAGTGGTGAGAGAGGATAGCCTTGTCTTGTGCCAGAATTTAGAGGGAAGGCTTTTAGTTTTTCTCCATTGAGGATAATATTTGCCACTGGCTTGTGGTAGATGGCCTTCACTATATTGAGAAAGGTTCCTTCCATTCCCATCTTGCTGAGAGTTTTGATCAAGAATGGGTGTTGGACCTTGTCAAATGCTTTCTCTGCATCTATTGATACAATCATGTGGTTTTTATTTTTCTTGTTGTTGATGTTGTGTATTATGTTGATAGACTTACGGATGTTAAACCATCCTTGCATTCCTGGGATGAAACCTACTTGATCGTAGTGGATGATCTTCTTAATGAGGTATTGAATCCTATTTGCCAGGATTTTGTTGAGGATCTTTGCATCTGCATTCATCAGCGATATTGGTCTGTAATTTTCTTTTTTCGTAGTATCTCTGTCTGGTTTCGGTATTAGGGTGATGTTGGCTTCATAAAAGCTGTTTGGGAGTGTTTCCGTTTGTTCAATTTCATGAAAGAGTCTTGCCAGGATTGGTAGTAGTTCCTCTTGGAAAGTTTGATAGAATTCATTAGTGAATCCATCTGGGCCTGGGCTTTTGTTTTTGGGCAGAATTTTGATTACCATTTTTATTTCATCAATGGTGATGGGGGTGTTTAGATATGCTACATCGTCTTCCTTCAACCGTGGAAGATTATAAGAGTTCAAGAATTTATCCATTTCTTCTAGGTTCTCATTTTTAGTGGCATAGAGTTTTTCAAAGTAGTTTCTGATTACCCTTTGAATCTCTGTCATATCAGTAGTGATCTCTCCTTTTTCATTCCTAATACGAATTATCAAGTTTCTCTCTCTTTCTTTGTTAGGTTTGCCAGTGGTCTATCAATCTTGTTTATTTTTTCGAAGAACCAACTTCTGCTTTCGTTGATCTTTCGGATTGTTTTTTGGGTTTCCACTTCGTTGATTTCTGCTCTCAGCTTTGTTATTTCCTTCTGTCTTCCTATTCTTGGGTCCTTTTGTTGAGTACTTTCTAGTTCTATTAGCTGTGTCATTAAGCTACTCAGGTAAGCTCCTTCTTCCTTCCTGATGTGTGCTTGCAAAGCTATAAATTTTCCTCTCAGTACTGCTTTTGCTGTGTCCCATACGTTCTGAGAGTTTGTGTCTTTATTGTCATTTGTTTCCAGGAACCTTTTGATTTCCTTCTTGATTTCATCTCGGACCCACTGGTTATTGAGTATGAGGCTGTTTAACTTCCAGGTGTTAAAGTTTTTCTTCTGAGTCCCTTTGGAATTCACAAATAATTTCAGAGCCTTGTGGTCAGCGAAGGTAGTCTGCAAAATTTCTATCCTCTTGATATTATGGAGGTATGTTTTATGTGCCAGCATGTAGTCTATCCTGGAGAATGTCCCATGTACATTGGAGAAGAATGTGTATCCAGGTTTCTGGGGATGGAGTGTCCTATATATATCCACTAGGCCTCTTTCTTCCATTTCTCTCCTCAGGTCTAGTATATTCATGTTGGGTTTCAGTCTGGTTGACCTATCCAGTGTTGACAAAGCAGTGTTGAGGTCCCCTACAATTATTGTGTTGTTATTGATATTGTTTTTCAGATTTGTCAACAGTTGTTTTAAATATTTTGCTGGCCCCTCATTTGGTGCATATATGTTTAGGAGAGTTATTTCTTCCTGCTCTACATACCCCTTGATTAATATAAAATGTCCATCTTTGTCCCTTACAACCTTCCTGAGTATAAAGTTTGCATTATCTGATATTAGTATGGCCACTCCAGCTTTTTTATGGGTGTTGTTTGCTTGGATAACTTTTCTCCAGCCTTTTATTTTGAGTCTATGTTTGTTCAGACTATTCAGGTGCGTTTCTTGTAGGCAGCAGAAGGTTGGATTGAGTTTTTTGATCCATTTAGCCACTCTGTGTCTCTTAACTGGTGCATTTAGTCCATTGACGTTGAGAGAAAGAATTGTCCTGGGATTTAATGCCATCTTTATATCGAAGTTTGGTGTGTATTTTGGGTAGTCTTGTCTTAGATTAGGTCTTTCAGTTTTTCTCTTAAGACTAGTTTTGAGTCTGTAAAGTTTCTGAGCTGTTTTTTGTCTGTGAAACCATGTATTCTTCTGTCAAACCGGAAAGTGAGTTTTGCTGGGTACAGTATTCTGGGTGAAGCATTCATTTCATTCAGTCTTGTCACAATATCCCACCACTGCTTTCTGGCATTTAGTGTTTCTGGTGACAGGTCTGTTGTAAATCTCAAGGATGCTTGCTTGAGTGTAATTTCCCCTTTTGATCTTGCTGTTTTCAGAATTCTGTCTCTATCTGTGGGATTTGTCATTGTGACTAGGATGTGTCTTGGGGCGGTTTTTCTTGGGTCTCTTTTGGTTGGTACTCTTCGAGCATGCAGGATTTGATCACATATATTCTTTAGTTCTGGGAGTTTCTCTTTAATGATGTTCTTGACCATTGATTCTTCCTGGAAATTTTCTTCCTGGGTCTCTGGGACTCCAATGATTCTTTTTTTTTTTTTTTTATCTTTTTTTTTTTTACAAACTATGTCTAATATTCAACTATCAATAACTTTGTAATTCATGATCGTTTATTAAAATATTAAAAATAAAATAATTCAATAAAAATATAGTTGCACTGTATTTTTAATATAATTTTACCTCAGTTTCCATATTCATTGATTCACAAATGCTATTTCTCAAGCAAATTTACATTTCTGTGGTTTTTTTTTTAATGCATAATTTTTTTTTATTTAAACACCTTGATTACATACATGATTGTGTTTGGGTTTCAGTCATAAAAGGAACACCACCCATCACCAGTGCAACATTTCCATAAAAAAAGAGATACTCCCAGAGTTAAAGACTACATGCAATCAAATCCTACATGCCTGAAGAGTACCAGCTAAAAGAGACCCAAAGAAAAACACCCCAAGGCTCATCCTCATTACAATGACAAATCCTACAGATAGAGATAGAATACTGAAAGCAGCAAGATCAAAACGGGAAATTCCATTCAAAGGAGCATCCCTAAGATTTACACCAGACATGTCACAAGGAAGTCTCAAGGCCAGAAGACAGTGGTGGGATATTGTGACAAGACTGAATGAAATGGATGCCTCACCGTGAATACTGCACCCAGCCCGATTCACATTCAGGTTTGAAGGAAGAATAAATAGCTTCATGGATAAACAACAGCTCAGAAACTTCACAGATGATAAAACAACCTTAAAGGAAAAACTGACAGGTCTACTTTAAGACAAGAGAGACCAACAAACACAGCAAACTTATCTAAAAGATGACATTAAATCCGATGACAATCATCTCCCTCAATGTCAATGGACTAAATTCACCAATTAAAAGACACAGAGTGGCAAATGGCTCAAAAAGATGAATCCAACCTTCTGCTGCCTACAAGAAACACATCTGAATAGTCAGAACAAACATAGACTCAAAATCAAAGGCTGGAGGAAAATCATCCAAGCAAAAAACACCCTCAAAAAAGCTGGGGTGGCCATATTAATATCTGATGACACCAACTTTATACTCAGAAAAGTGGTAAGGGACAAAGATGGACAGTATGTACTAATAAAGGGATATGTGCAATAGGAAGAAATCAGACTATTAAACATATATGCACCCAATGAGAGACCAGCAATTTATCTAATACAATTACTGACAAATCTGAAAGAAGAAATCATTAATAACAGAATAATTGTGGGAGACCTCAACACATCCCTATCAACACTTGATAGGTCACCCAGACTATTCATTCAACAAAAACATACTAGCCGTGAAAAGAGTTATGGGCAGTGAGACCCAGAGGAGAAGCCAATGCCTCCTTGATTCTTTATTGACTGCTTGGTTTAGGAATTCTTACTGAGTGCCTGCATCACATCCATCTGCCTGAGGTGGAAATATGCATGTGGGTGTCTAGAACAACTAGGAATTTCAGAAAAAATTAAAATATTGAGAAACTACACCTGCCCAGTGGGGCCCGACTGTGAAAAACTGTGAGTGCTGCTTGTGTGTGTCTGTCTACTGTCCTCTTGCGTGAACCTCTTGGGAGTGGGCCGAAAATAGGCTCCAGCAGAGCACTTTGGCTCCACTTTGCTACTTGGCCGTGCACTCTTTCTAAGAAAAGAACACCATTGCAACAAGAAGGAAAAATCATACTAAGTGTGCTGGATCACAAAAGCAAGCATTTCTCTCCGGACTGTCTTCTCTGCTGCGTGCTTGGGCCTAATATTTGATCCTGTATGAGGCTTCATCCACGGAGGACTCCCCTCCCTTAGAGGCAAGTTGGCCCATCCAGAAAGGGCGGAGCCAGAGGAGTGTGCTGCCTGCATCATATAGCCAATGAATACCACCACAACACGTAGAAAAACCCACAATACAAGTGTGACAATGGGGAAACAACACAGGCCAGCATCAGACATAGAGAATGAAGATGACAATTCTGATGACCAGATAATGACCAACCAATAATCAACCTCTCAGATAAGGACTTTAGACTAGCAGTGTGAAAGATCCTCAATGAACTCAAAGAAACCATGGATCGAGTTGAACAGAACACTAATAAGAACCAAGAAAATATGAAGACAGAAATCACAAAACTCAAAACTGAAATAACATGTCAACTAACAGGTCTGAAAAAGTCAGTAAACGAAGTGAGTGACAAAATGGATAAGCTCTGGGACAGGGTATCAGAAGCTGAGAATTGTTGTTTGCATAGGCCCAGAAAAATGTGGGAGAAACAGGTAAAGCCTTTGGTCTAAATATGGGGCAACCTGACCATTGAAGTATTCTGGCATAAGACCAACTAAGGGCTCAAGGCATACTAGGTTGTCCTACCCCTGAGTCATTCTCTGTAGTCATAGTAAAAGCTATTCACACAATCATGGTTGTTGCTGTCAGGTTTCTGAAGTCTGTTTCTGAGCGTCTGTTTTCTGTACAGATCCTACATTGAAGTCAGAATGATGTGGAGCATCTTTTGGTTTCATTTTACCATTAGGAGGCAATGCGGAGACCCTGCCCTGAAAGCATTTTTTTTTGCTGTTACTAAGTTGTCTGGGTGTAAAAAGAACCCTCTTTGTAGTAAGTCGATGCCAGGGCAACAGTAGGTTCTTCCCTGATAAAGATTTGCTTCCTGGTGATGGTATAGATAAGCGTAGTTGTTTCCATAGATGTATCCATGGTTCAGGACTGAATGGACAATGTTCATTCTTCTGAGGCCTAAGCCAATTCATTATGACAGTGTTCAGGGTGTATGGCTCTATTGCATTAGATAATTTGTGTGTTCCTATCTCTATTAGATAAGAGCTTGTTTGCATATGTAATATTTTAACATTTTAATATGCTTAAGCAAAAAAGGAACAATGCCACAGGTATTACTGGTGTACATGGGGGCTGAGGTAACAATTTTAAGAATCCCCACACCTGGTTCTAACGTGAACTCTAAACAAAGACTTTTCTGCTAGAATTTTTTATTGAACAGATCACAAGAAAACAATGGGTGAAATTTTCACAATATAAGAGGATATTCAATAAGGGTTATATCTGTTAGGAAATACATCTAAAGAAATACTCAAAGTAGCTGTGAATGTCCCTTTAAGTCTTTAGAAATAGTTTGGGGGTGTAAAGGCTGGAGCATGGCTTCCACCTGTGATTTGGCCTTGTGGAGTCTGAAAATTGGCTCTCACTAGTCACATATCAGGAAATGTCCTTGAGCGAGGGACTTCTCAGAAATCAAATCTGGTATCAAGCAAAGTATCAATCTGGTAACAAAGCACAGTGAAGGGAGTGGAGAAAAAGGGGCCACTGAGAGCAAATAAATAGCAAAAGTTTATTGCTTTCTTCTTGGACTGAGAGTCTATCTTTACACTTTGGGAACATGTTAGCAGTTGGCTGGAGTGGGAAGAATAATCTTCATGAGGAGCCAAAAACTGAGGGTAAAAAGGGTTAATTGTTGGGTAATAACAGATGGGGGTGAGAGAGTGAAGGGTTATAAAAGAGTTTGTAAGGGTAAGCAAAGGTGAAAGGACAGTATACAGCATAGACATTCTATATATTGCAGAAGTACATTAGACAGACATTGGTATGGCAAACCTATACACTCATGGAATACATTAACAGAGACTACAGATTGACCCATGGGTTACAATAAAAAAGTTGACCCAGGTGAAGTGTGACAGAATGCTTAAAAATAAAATAAAATAAAATAAGATAAGATAAAGCCAGAAAGTCTGATATAAAGGTTTTTCCATTTTCCAGGCCAGTCATGATTGGTGAGGGTAAACTTTACTGATAAGAGACTTTATGGATTAGATTGTATTTGGGTATTCTTAGAAAAAAAAACATAATTTTCAAGTCTAGAAAGATAAGTGATCTGGCAATGAGCAGTGTATATGGAGTCTATACTATGAAATAGATATATGTTGCAGAGGACATTGGACAGGCATTGGTACGGCGAACACATATACTCATGTATGAATATCAACAGACACTGAGAATAGAGCCATCAATTACAGTTGAAAATTTGACCCAGGTGCAGTGAAACAAATTGCCTTTAAAATAAAGAAGTAAATAAGATAAAATAAAATAAAAATATAAAGCTGATTATAACTCTTTCTAAATATTCTTCTATTGTGAAGATTCTACCCACTTTTTATCTTGTCTTCTCTTTGTGAGCTGTTCAATAAGGAATTTTGGTGGAAGAGTCCCTCAGTTTAATGCTTATGATTGAACCATGTCATGGGGATTGTTAGACTTGTTCTTATGGCCCCCATATGCGCTGATAATGCCACATGGCATTGTTCCTTGTTTGCATAGGCACATTAAAATGGGAAAATACTATACATACAAATAAGTTCTTACCTAATAGAGATTGGAACTCACAAATCTTGTAGTGCAATGGGACTTATACCCTGAACATTGATACAATGACCTGGCACAGGCCTCAGAAGAATGGGCATCCTCCATTCATCCCTGAACCAGGGAAGCTATCTACAAAACATCCAAATAACAACACCTGGAAACAATCCCCTACCAGGGAAGACCCTACCACAGCTCTGACATTGACCTGCTCAAAAGAGACTTCCCTTAACACTAAGAAGACTTGACAACAACAACGACCTGCTTACAGGACAGGGTTCTCTGCATTGCCCTTTAATTGTGAGGTGAAACAAGAGGATGCTCCGCATCATCCTGACTGCAATGTAGGATATGCAGATTCCAGGATCTTTAATACAGAAGCATGATACCAACAACAGAGACTGTGAAAAATAAAAGTGTATTGGCACTACAGACAAAGACCTGGATTGGACAAACTAGTTTGCCTGGAGCCTAGAGTTGGTCTTATGCCAGGAAACTTCAGGAGTAGGGTCTCCTTGTATTTAGGCCAAGGCTTTTCCTTTCCATGTCTCTCATATTTTGGTGGGCCTATGCAAACAATAATTGTCACTCTAACACCATTTTTACTGTGCTCCTTTGACTCTAATCCTTAAGAAAAACAAACACTTAAACGTTTGAGGTTAACTTAAACTAATATGCATTTGCATGGAAATGTAAAAAAGTACTTTGCCTTCAATGTTTAAGGAGTTACATAAGTTTCATGGCTTTAGATTGTTTTGTGTGCTGCTAAGAAATATTATGTACTACAATCTGGGGACTTGCGGGACAAAGTAATTGTACATGGGTTCTGTTTTATTTTTCTTAATATTCTTTGGCTGAAAGTTCAAAGTTAAGATATCAGCAATGGGACTACTGAGAATTCTGTTTTTGGGTGATTGTCCTTCTACTGTAACTTTACCTTGTCCTCTTCCTTTGCATCTTTGTTCTCATAATTAAAAATAAAATATTAAAATGAATAAGAAAATGTATTAGCATAATAAAATGATTAGTACAATATAAAGGTTTTTCATTTTCTAGAGCAATCATGATTAGTGATGGTGAACTTTAACTGATGAAAGACTTCATGGATTAGATTGTGTATAGAGCATTCTTAAAAACAATCATAATTTTCAAGTCTAGAAAACTAAGTGATATGGTAGTAGGTCCTGTATGTGGAGTTTATACCATTAAATATTGTTCAGTGGGTCTTGATCATATAGTTTCCTTTTCTAAAAGCAACTTAATATTATGAGCACTATGGTTCCTGTTAAACTACCTATAATTTTCATGCGGGTGCACTACCGCCCATGCAGTTTGGAGAATGAAGATTGATGGTAAGGAAGGTTGCTGGAAAATTCCCAAAGACAGTATGGCTTGTGTTGGGTGTGTGTGTGTGTGTGTGTGTGTGTGTGTGTGTGTGTGTGTGTGTGGTTAATGCCTAGGGTCCCCTTTAAAGTCCTCACTAGCACCAACCTCACTGCCCCTCACCTCCAGGCAGGTGCCCAGTGGTGACTCTGGAACCAGGGAGGCAGAAGAGGGAAGGCTGTAGGGGGAGCGGAAGTCCCATAGCCCCATTCAAACTTAGTAGAAGGCATTAGGATTGGGGCCTCTCAGTTTCCCAACCCGGCAAAGGCCTTCCTGTTCCCAGGAAAGGAAGATTTGGCAGTGTGTGAAACACAAAGTTCTAAAGAAGGATTTGGGTTTAAATCAGGGGTCTCAAACTCGCGGCCCGTGGGCCATTTGCGGCCCTCCGTACAACATTTTGTGGCCCACGGCCGGCCTTCAAATATCGCGCATTCGCGATTATTCACTTACTGAATAATCGCAATAAAATAATCGCAATAAAAATCGCATTAGTAAGAAGAAAATCGCATTAAACATTCGCGTATCCCAAGCAGTTCTGTTCGAGGTATGCAAATGTTTAATGCGATTTTTTGCGATTTTTTCCTTACTAATGCGGTTTTTTATAGCGAATATTTGGTAAGCAAAACCCATTATGCCTCACCCCGACTTTGCCTCCTGTGGTCCCCAGGTAAATTGAGTTTGAGACCTCTGGTTTAAATTAAACAGCAAAGGGAATTTCCAGGGCCAGTGGGAGTCAATCTTTCAGTTTAGTCTCTGAGAAGCTGAGTTCCCTTTAAGCCCCCTATGATCTACGTACCTAGAGATTCACCTACAGATTCACCAAATACCTTTCCTATGCCAATTGTGAACAAAGGGTAGAGTTATTATTTTATTTCTTCACTCATTTATAAAGATTTACCATCATTATATGCTCACTTTCTAGCTCCAGGAGGATGTGAGCCTTGAAAATACTTATTTTGATCCTAAACTTCTTTTGTTGCTTTTCTTGCCCTGAATATGAAGTCTTAGGCCTTGACAGTGCGCTATAATTTGGGAGACAATGGAGTGGATTTGTTCTCTATGATTCCAGTGGACAGAGACAGGGTTTAGAGCAGTGGTTCTCAAATAGTGGGGTGGGTCGGGGGAGGGGGCGTGAGGCTCCGTATAGGGGCCAAGTTTGACCTCAGCAAACACTGTCATAATAAGCTAGGCCCCATGTTTATGTCTCTGTATGTCTCTGGAGCTGTGTTCTGCTTCAAACCCTGCTTCGAAAAGCTATGCATTGCAAAACGTGCTCATTGTAGCCATTAATCCAGACATCACCTCTGATTTAAAAAAATCAGCTCAAATTATTTTTTATGTATTTTGTTTTGCAGGTTAAAGTTTTTTAATAAAGATATTTACAGTCATGCAGTGGGGGGGGGGGCTCAAAAAATGTTTTCTTCTTCCTAAGGGGACATGACAGAAAATAATTCAGAAGCAGTGATTTAGAGGAAGATAAAAATTTCATTTTATCAACATGCTTTACTCTATATTAATTTATTCCTGTATGTTAATTTTTCTTTTTTAAAAATATTATCTTTATTTAAACACCATGATTACAACATCATTGTAGTTGGTTTTCAGTCATAAAAAGAACACCCCCTTCTTCACCAGTGCAACCTTCCCATCACGAGTGCCCCCATCTCCTCCCTCTCCCATCCCCCGCCTGTATTTAAGACAGGCTTTCTACATCCCACACTCACTAACATTGTTATGATAGTTCTCGGCATAGTTATTTCTCTAACTGCACTCACCACTCTTTCTGGTGAGCTTCATATCTTGAGCCGGTCCTTCTGGCCCTCATATCTGGGAATTATTTCAATGTCTTTTATTTTTTTTTTAAACCCATAGATAAGTAAGACTATTCTGTGTATATATCTCTCTCCATCTGACTTAGTCAGTCAGAATAATAGATTCCATGTACATCCATGTATAGGAAAATTTTCATGACTTCCTCTCTCCTGATTGCTGCATATTATTCCATTGTATATATGTACCACAGTTTCTTTAGCCATTCATCTATTGAAGGGCATCTTGGTTGTTTCCAGAGTCTAGCTATTGTAAGTAGTGCTGCAATGAATCCTAGGAGTGGTATAGCTGGATCAAATAGGAACTCAATTTCCAGTTTTTTGTTTTTTTGTTTTTGTTTTTGTTTTTGTTTTTTGGGGGGGTCCACATTCTGCGGTGCTCAGGGGTTAGTTCTGGCTGTCTGCTCAGAAATAGCTCCTGGCAGGCACGGGGGACCATATATGGGACACTGGGATTCGAACGAACCACCTTTGGTGCTGGATTGGCTGCTTGCAAGGCAAACGCTGCTGTGCTATCTCTCCGGGCCCAATTTCCAGTTTTTTTGAGGAATCTCTATATTGTTTTCCATAAGGGCTGGCAGAGGCAGCATTCCCACCAGAAGTGAATGAGATTTCCTTCCTCTCAACATCCCCACCAGCATTGACTGTTCTTGTTCTTTGTGATGTGTGCCCATCTGTGGCTTGAGATGGTACCTCATTGTTATTTTGATTTGCATCTCCCCGATGATTAGTGATATGGAGCATTTTTTCATATGCCTTTTGGCCATTGTATTTCTTCTTAGACAAAGTGTCCATTTCTTCTCCACATTTTTAATGGGATCAGATTTTTTTCTTGTAGAGTTCTGTCAGTAACTTATGTATCTTAGATATTAGCCCCTTATCTAATGAGTATTGGGTAAATAACTTCTCCCATTCTGTGGGTGGCTTTTGTATCCTAGGCATTATTTCCTTAGAGATGCAGAAGCTTTTCAGCTTAATATAGGCCCGTTTGTGTATCTCTGCTTCAACTTTTTTAGAGAGTGCTGCTGCTCCCCCCACTCTCTCCTTCTCTCTCTCTCTCTCTCTCTCTCTCTCTCTCTCTCTCTCTCTCTCACACACACACACACACACACACATTCTCCCTCTTCCTTCACCTTTCTCTAAGTTAATTTCTTAAAATGAACCTCTTTTTCTTCACTTTTAAAAGGGGGCAGGGGAGAGAAAACAAGAAAAATTACCATACAGAGTGCTGGTTCTTCTAAAATACTGTTATTTTCAATGTAAAATTAAATTTGAAGAAGACAGTTGAAACACAAGACATATATGTCATCACAAGATAAAGTAGTAAATCATGTCATTTTCTACATATCCTATTACTCATCCCATTTTTTTATTTGTTCATAACCACTTTTTGAGTGTAATGATTGACTAGGTCAGTGGTTCATAGTAATGAAAATGTTTGATGTATTATCATAAACATGCTTTTGAAATTCTGTCTTTCTTTGCTGTCTGGACTTACCTTCTGACATTTGATATCAAGTTTCTTCATGTCTGATATTGATTCAGATGGATTGAAATATTATTCTGAAGTGCTTTTCTTTCATATATAACTTACCATATAGAACAAACATCAATGGAATTCACCGATAGTTATTGAGAACTTAGAAGTCAGTGAAGTGCCTGTGTCTTCTATTAATTTAAAAAATACTCTGAAGGCTTTAACATGTATTTCTTACAAGGTTACATGTCACATTTTATAGCTAAAATATTTATAAATTGAATTTATAGGCTACATTTTATTTCTTATTATATTAGAATAGAAATCAAGTAATTTTTGCCTCAGAAGAAAAATTAGAATGGATACTGCTTTAAATATTATGGAATATTTATTGAGGTCAAAGTTACCTATAGAGATTACTTCAACCATAACAAATACGTATAGAGAAACTCTATAGGTTACCTATAGAGTAACCTCTTCATTTTCCTTTCAACAAAAACTGTAGAGGGTCATCTAGTTTTAAAGCATGCCTAACTACTGTGCTTTCTTTACCAAGTTGAACAAGAAAATAAAAGTTTTTCAATATGGTGGGGCTGGTGAGGTGACGCTAGAGGTAAGGTGTCTGCCTTGCAAGCGCTAGCCAAGGGAGGACCACGGTTCGACCCCCCAGAGTCCCATATGGTCCCCCCAAGCCAGAGGCAATTTCTGAGCGCTTAGCCAGGAGTAACCCCATAGCAACAAATGGGTGTGGCCCCAAAACAAAAAAAAATAACGTTTTTCAGGACCACATATATTCAAGAATTTTATTGTTTGACTCCATGTGCTATTTAGAGAAATGAAACAATTGGAGGGACAGAGCAATAGTACAGAGGGTAGGGCCTTGCACACGGCCAACCTGAGTTCAATCCCCAGCATCCCATATGGTACCCTGAGCCTGACAGGAGTGATTCTTAAGCAGAGAGCCAGAAGTAAGCACTGAGCGCTACCAGTTGTGACTATAAAACAAAACAAAACAAAAAAACTAAGAGCTAAAATTGAGAAAGCTAAGCTCAGTTAGGTATGGTTCTTCACTAGGAGACACCTTTGCTAAATCCTTAGGTAGGTAACTAAACTGTTCCTTGTCTAAATTTACTTGTTTGTAAATGAGTTCATAACACCTCTCATACAATTGTCAGTGTCAAATAAAATAATTATATAAAATTCTTAGAAATGTGATTCATAAGGATTTGCTTTTTGGGGTGGCAGAGCCAACTTTGCTTAGGTCTTAATCTTGTTTTGACCCTGGATGTGCTTGGGGGAATATGGCAAACTTGACCTGGAACCCAGGTTGGCTGTGTGCTTAGACCCCAGGATTAGCTTTTAATACTAGTAAATATATAAAATTTAAAAGGTAACAGAAATATGAATAGATAAGCACTATGTGATACAAAACTTCCCCCAAACCAGAAATTAAATTTATAGATAAATGCCAAGTTCTACTTGACAAGTGAGAGTGACTGGTAGCAAAGAATTTGAACAGAGGAAACAGAGATGTAGGATCACTTCAGAGTATTGATCTGAGAGTTGGTTTTGCTATTCACTGACTGAGATCAAGTTAAGTTCTCCCTAGACTTGGTTTACTCATCCTAAAATGAAAAATGTACTGCTTTCCTTATATTACATGTGAAATAATTTTTTCACTGCTTTGTTGTTGTTGTTTTATTTTGTTTTGTTTTGGGGCCACACCTGGTGATACTCAGAAATAATTCCTGGCTTTCAACTCAGGAATCACTCCTGGAAGTACTTGGGGGACCATATGAGATACTGGGGATTGAACCCATCAGCTGTGTGCAAGAAAAGTGCCCTACCCATATTATCTCTCTGGCTCCTCATTGCTCTTTACTCCTTATACCATCCAAGAGACTTATTGTGTAAATCTATGAATTTCATTTACAATTACTATTCCACAGCCTTACATAGACCAACAAAAACTCTGGCTTTCGGAAATATTCCTGCTCTCACATTGTATATCTACCTTTTCTATTTATTTCATTCCTATGACAGTGATCTTTCTGTTCCTAGTTATTTTATTTACCAAAATAAAGTATTTTAATTGGTTTATTTTTAGTCTTTTGGTGCCTAGAAAGATTGTTCAAATTTCTACATGTCTCTTCCAGGTCTCAGATGAAATAAATACATTATATGGGGTTTTGGTGGCAGGAAGGTTGTACTGGTGAAAAAGGGGCATACTTTTTATGACAAATCCAACTATAAACATGTTTGTAACCATGGTTCTTAAATAAAAATATTATTAAAGCAAAAAAAAAAAGCTTTCTGCTTTTATTTAATTTTCTCTCTTTTTAAATGTAGTTACCTGATTGGAGTGGTGAAGGGAAATACTGTATTTTCTGGCGTATAAGACGACTTTTGAAACAAAAAAAGTCAATCGAAAATTGGGGTTCATCTTATTTGCTGGGTATATCCCGAAAAATATTTCAATATGCCGCTAAACAAAAATTGTCTGAATATTGCCACAAAACGAATTTTCCAACTCGATCCTGCACCAATCACTGCAAGACTGCTCAGACTGCCTCTCTAACTCAGCTAATCCAAGCAGGCTTTTTATGCATGCAAATTAGACAATGTTCTGGACCCGAATCTACACTGTCAAAAGCCTGCTCAAATTGGCCAGAGTCAGAGAGGAAGTTTATTGCAGTATAACCTTTGAACCTTTGCTTGTTGTGATTGGCTCACTGTGGTACATGAGCACAGGAACACATGCAGCACATGCAGCACAGGAACGTTCTGTCTGATACAGCGAATATAGGCCTAAACCTATGTTTTAACTGCAAAATTAGGGGGTCGTCTTATATGCCGGCAAATATGGTAGGTGGAATTTATTATCACAGGGCATTGTAAAGAATCTCGGACATTTGGGTCTGGTGAGGTGAGGTAATTGAGTACACAAAGACCATAACTAATTTTAACACATTGTAAACACATGAACTTAATTATAATACATTTGAAAAATGAATAAATTAAAAAAAATTGAGGTTACATAGGTTTTCAGGTGGGTCCCCTCTTGGGTGAGCACTGCTTGGGGGGAGACCCCCCACAAAGTTTGAACAAACTATTAATGTCAAGGGGAGCCTAAGGTGACAGCAAATAAATATAATGTAATTAGTCTCCTTGAAAGGCTATTGGAAGAGAAAGAGGATAGTAAGCAAAAATAAAGTAAATTTGAACATGTGGGCTTTAATTAAATAATTGTGTATGATATTCTTTCATTATAACTTTGTATTGCTATGATTCAATTGATAATAAAAGTGTTGGTGTGAAATATATGAAAACTTTATTACTGGCAATGTTTTTATAAATCTTAATTTTTTAAAAATACGTTTGCAGTTATTTTTTATTGTGTTAAAATATATAGCAAACTCCTGCAATTTTATGATTGTTTTATTTTTTTTAGTTGGGGTCACATCTAGCAATACTCAGGTTCTACTCATGCTCTCTTAGTGGTGCTCAGAGTTTCTTCATGCTATGCCAGCATTAGACCCTCTCTTCTGCTTGCAAATGTGTGCTCAGCCTGTTGAGTTATCTCTGTGGTCCCATCATTTTAATCATTTTTAAATGTCTAATTCAATAACATTAGTAACATTCAATGTTCTGCGATCATCATATTATTTTTCTGTTAATTTGTTTTAATAGCACAGTCAAAAACCTTTCAACCAGTAAACAGTAATTTTCATTCCCCATTTTCTCCTTGCTTCCAAGTAACTTCCACTTTTTTTTCTCTATGAATATGCCCATTCTAGTTATAAAAGTAAAAAAGTTGTTCAAAAATTGTGGGCTTATTTTTCACATGACTCTGTATTCTGTTGAATTATTATAAGATCCTACTTTGTTTTTATATATAAATATGGTACCTTATTTAATATATTTAAAGTTGGTCTTCCTTTCTCTGACTTTCTTATTTCATTGATGTCTTCATAGCCTCCCAAGGCATTAAAATAGAAATTTGTGAGTTATGTTTGACTCATAACCTCCAGTGTTCCATGTCATACTCTCCATATGTATTTCAACATATTGTCTGCCCACTGCCACCAGCCTCCTCTGAGCCCTTAAAATAATGCTTTTTTTCTTGCTTTTCATTTCATTTGTTTGACATTAATTGCAATTGCAGTAGAAATCCCTCTTAATTGTTGTCTTAGGGCCACACATAGTGATGATCTGAAGCTCCTCTTGGTTTTGTGCTTGGGGTCACTCCGGTGGTGTTCTGGTGGTTGAGTCGTCTGAATTCTTAACAGATGGTTGATCTGATATGATTTATGGTTTAAAAATGATCATTCTGAAAGATGTGTACAGAATGAGATTTTACCATGCCCTGAAGAGGCTAGCATATTCTGACCTCTGTCAACTTCTCCAGTTTCATTTCCTGTCTCCTGCCATGCTTCAGTTATGTTGGTATGTTTCTAGTCTTTTCTCCAAATGCCAATCTCTTTTCTGCTTTAGGGCTTTCACACTTTGAGCCTTTTATTTATAAAGTTCTTGTTCTTCCAACACTGGTGATGGGAATGCCCCTCATTCATTTTCACTATGTGCCTTAAATATTACTGTGAAAGATTTGTAATTCACGTTGACCACAATAAAAATAAAAAAAGTGGGATGGAGCCCCTGTCTAGAAGCTATAAATATAAATCAAATTAAAAAAAGAAAAAAGAAAAAAAAGTTTTCATCCCTCTGCTTTCCTAGGTCCTCTCTTTTATTTCAGTGACTTTTGCCTTTATTGCTATTTTAGGCCCAAAAGGAGGACTATGTCTTTTTATTTACTTATGTATATCCCGTACTGATGTTATGCCTTATACATTTGTTGAATAAAATAAAGTAGTAATTATTTTTATTTGTGTTAAAAATAGAGTGTAAATGCTATGTTGGGTTTTATTAGATTATATTTAAGTTTCTAAACCACAATTTTTACCCTAAAATACTTCTTAGTTTAAAAAGGATAGAATAACATATGCCTAAGATTGTATCATTGAGGAGGGCACTGCTATAGAAGAAATAGTTTACAGTTGTGTATCTTTGTAACTTTGTGAACTCAGATAAATGCTTTTTCCTCTTTGTTCTTATTCTACTTATCAATCTGAATATTAAGGGGTTTGACTAATTTTTTGTAAGGCTTGGGTCTCAAATTTTGTATGCTTTGGCAAAATAATTTTTCCATTCTCCATTACTGAACATTTGGATTTAGTAGGTCCCAGGTGGAATCCAGAAATCCTTTCTTAATGTGGTTGTGACACACAACCAAGTTCAGGAATCACTGGTCTAGGTTTGAGTATATTTACCTTCTTATCATTCTAATTTCAGTGCAAGGCAGACATTAAAAGTGAAGAAAGACTCAGAAACACTGAAGTGTTTTATTTACTCAGAGATAAGAAAAATATTTTGCCTGGGGACTTAATAGAAACAGTGGTGTTGAACTGCTTGAAAAGTAAACAGGAATACCTGCAGGTACAGAAGTTAAACATGTAGTTTCTGTAACAGCTTATTTGGAAAGTAAATGTATAAAAGAGCAAGACAGAAAAATATTACCAATTCTGGGGTGATAGTATTCATAATCTTGTTTTCCCCCATTTTACCTGTCATACCTGGTTGTCATTTTGGAGAGGAAAGATTTTGCTTGCTGGCAGACAACATGTGGTTCCTTTGGGAAACATTCTTTCTGAAGTCTTTTGGAGCTGAACTCTTTGCAGTTACCATCCTGTTGGTTTTCTTGTTAGATACAAAGAATATCCGGCCCTGTAATGTTATCTAAAATAACGGTGTTTCTGTTAGAATGATTATTATTAAACCAAAGTTTGCTTGCTTTGTTTAGATGAAATCATATAAAAGCAGCATTCTGAGTAAATTATATAGCATTCACAAGATGAAATAATGAGTCTAAATTTAGGGAATGAAAATAATGATCTGTGTAGTATTTAGAATGAATATACAGTATATAGTTATTAATCTAAAAGTCATAGATTGCATTCTTTTGATTTGTAGAAAATTTGCCATTAATTGCCAGGAAGCCTCTGATTTTTCATATATAACCATGTCATGTGGTTGACATTCTCCCCCTTCTTCTGCCTTAAAATACATCCTTGTAAACAGATTATTTTCATATCTGTAATGTCCCTTTTAAACATTGGGTTGCTAAGTTTAGCCCTGTTGCTCTCTCTTTTTTCTCTCAACAAAGCTCTTCCAGCCACTTACTTCTTAGTTGTTACTGAAAAATTGCACTTTGCCTTTCATGTGGCATGACTGGCTAAAAATCATTTTGAACCGTTTTTCTTAGTGAGAAACTGCTAGCACAGAAATGGTTTTAGTTTTCATGAACTGCCATTGTGTGGAGGGAATGGATATAGCATTCCATTCAGAATCAGTCTGAAAGATAAGTTCTGACTCCTGGTGCAAGCTTACTCTAAACATGGTTAGTTTTATTAAGTAGTTGTCACAGTATGCATAACAAATTAGTTGAGAAACACAGAAGTCAAATTGAGAGGAAGAAAGAATGCTGGAATGGAGAAGAAATGAGAAAATCAGGCTCATCTCCAGCTTAGAAGCTAACAAATTCCTCTCAAATCAATCTCAGATTTCTAGTTTAATCTATGATTACTTCATGCAGCCTTTGTTGAACTTGGTCTATTGACTATCAGTTAACTCTGAAATTAGAAAAGGGAAAATGCCAACACTTATGATTCTTTGCTTGCAAGGAACATGAATTAATAATGATTCTTGGCCTCTGGGAGTTCCAAAACTTCTTAGAGAGTGACTTTCAACTGGCTATATTTGAAAGGCATAATTTGGAACCATGTCCAACAGTATAGATCATAGAAATAATGAACTACATCTGGCTTCCAGTTTTCTCTTTGATTCTGGAGACCAGCTCTTGCAGGTATGGGGTTTGGGGAGGCCCCATACCAGAGCCTTTCTCCCTAGCCTGGGGAGTGCTGGGAGGCTTGGCAGGCCCCCAGCTGTGCTTGTCTTTTTCCCCTGACTCCAGGCCTTCCCTGGGTGCCAGCTCAGATGGCCAGAAGTGGGTTCAGGTGGACTCTTAGTGGTCCTCAGGCTTCCCCCCTCCCTCTGTACTCCAGGGGGGAGGTGCATGGGGAGGAGGGAGGGTGGGCAGACATTTGGCTTCCGGTTTTCTCCTTGATTCTGAAGACCAGCTCATGCCAGTTATAGGGTTTTTCTCCCCTAGACCTCAGTCTATCCCTGGGCACCAGTCTAGGTGGACTCTATAGGAGTCAACAGGCTTTCCCCCTATCTCTCCCTACACTAATGGGAATGCGCTCTGGGAGGAGGGCAGGCTGTTCTAGCACTGGTTTATGTTGGGACAGTCAGTGGAAATTTTTTCTCTTTGTTTTCATATTGATAGTATTGTGTGCATATATTCTATATATCCATAATATCCATCTTGTATTGGGACCTTGATACTGCCCTAAAAAGCTCATTTCTAATATTTTACTGCCTCAGTCCCAACCCTTACTTCCCCCTATCCTCCCATGTAGGTGCAGCTAATGACATGAAGCTCACCACATAGAGTGTTAAGTGCAGTTAGAGAAATAACTACACTGAAAGCTATCAAAATAATGTGAATGAATGAGGGGGAAAAAAAGCCTGTCTTGAGTACAGGTGTGGGTGGGGTGGGGAGTAGGTAGATCTGGGAAATTGGTGGTGGGAATTCTGCACTGGTGAAGGAGGGTGTTCTTTCCATGACTGTAATCATAAAACTACAATTATATTTGTAATCACGGTGTTTAAATAAAGATAATAAAAAATTAATAAAGAAGACAACTAAAGAAAAGAAATAATGAATGTTCTTATATGAAAACCTCAAACTTGAGAAGGTTCTACAATTTTAGAAAAAGTCTTCAGAAGAAAATGTTATCATTCCTAATACCATTTATCAGAGGGTTAAGAAAATTAAGAAGTTTAGAATAGAACATGGAGGTAAATTGAAGACTGTTTAGCATTTTAAATGTCACTATTACTTTTTTTTGTTGCCTAGGTGTCACCATAGACCTGCTTTTCCTCTCCTCTGAGCACTTGGAGTTGTATCTGCTTCCCTATTAGTGTTTCGTGTATTATTTTATACAGCATTCTGAGTTGATTTAAGTAAAATAATCAAAATCATATGAAAATATTTTTGAAGGTCAAAGAAGTTAAATTAGATACCAACAGTTATATAACAAGATGTAGATTGACAGAAATTAGAAGTCATGAATTTGAACTTCCCATTCAGCGCATTTTTTTCTACAGAATTTTGATTTAATTTTGAAAGACATAGAAATAAAGTGGTGATTAGAACTAGGCAGCCTCAGGCAGCCTGAAATGCTCCATAGTTCAAATGCCCAAGACCAGATGGAGATGCAGAAGTAGATGACTCAAAGTTTATTAGTTTTGCCACCTGGGAAGTGCAGCCACCGCAGCTGCCATAAGGCAGTCCCACTTTCAACAGGGAAGCAAATGAATATAAAAATGTGTATAAATCCTAAGAAGAGAGAAAGGCAAATGACTGGTATAGCAAGGGGATTCATCCAAACAGAGCTCCAATAATAACCCTTGTAGGAGGTGCAGCTGCCATACCAGTTAGTGGGCAATAAGAAGTTGGAGGACCAAGCTCTGAAAAATTTTCCCCTTGAGTTGTCTTCAAATATAGTCTTAATTTGGGATGTTTGACCTGATGGCTTTGTCGATTCCTAATAATATCTGATGATTTAGAATGGGAAAAGCAAGGCTGTGTTGTGGCATCTTTATATTACAAAGCGGTAACATTTTCCCCCTGGAAGCCATGGAAAATTGTTAAAGCTTTTCCAAAATTCTGGAGCCTTTTAAGATGTGGAACATAAGTGCTTTTTGGTGGATTACCAGGAATCAAATTGTTATTCTCATATAAAATTGAATTAGAATAGATTTAATATCTGAATGTGAAATACTAAAGAAGTGATTTTAGTATATAGAATATTAAATTTAATATATGAAATAGCACAGAAGAGATTGATAGATCTGTAATTTTTAAAAATAATTTTTATTTTGACCAAGTGAATTACAAATCTTTCACAGTAAGAGTAATATTTAAGGTACATGGTGACAGTAAATCAGGGCCATTCCCACCACCAGTGTTGTCCTCCCTCTACCCCTATTCCCAGCATGCATCCCATATTTCTCTCTCTTCCCTCTATTACCCCCTCCTTCGTCTGCTAGTGTTAACTGCTCCTCTCTGTGTATAGATTGTTGTAGATTGGGTATTGATTTTGTTGACATTGACTTTGGGTTTGGTGTTTGAGTCTGTTCATATTTTATTTCCACTCAAAAAAAACTCCATTCCCCCCACCCCTTAATCCATGAGGCAGAACAAGATGATTCATGTTATGTGGTTCTATTGGAAAAAAAAACAAAAACAAAACAACAACAACAAAACAAAACTGGGAGGATTCCTTCTAAAGTTTATAAATATCAATTTAAAAGAAGAAAAGGAAAAAGGAAACAAAACAAACCAAAACTAAAACAAGGACCAAAAATCAGCATCTATTAAAAAAAAAATAAAGAAAAAAGAAAAAGGCACCCAAGTACTAAAAACAACCACCATCATATAATAACCACGAGAATGAAAAAAAAAATTGAAATAATAAAAAAAGAAGAAAAAGAAAGAAAAATAGAAAAGAGAAGAAAAAGAATAAGATAGTGTGGCAAGGCTTTGTGTCTTTTTTTTTTTGCATAGGCACAGTAAGTTTTGGGGAAATTAGAAAGGGAATTCCCTTGGCCTAAGAGATACAGGGTATCTCCACCCTTGAAGCACACTGCCATGGGAACTACTACAGGCTCCATACATGCTCATTTTCACCCCCAAGGTCTTTTCATGATGCTAGAAAACTTTCAGCTCAGTTGTGGATGATAACATCAGGCCTCTGTAGCTAGCTACAGATCTTGGTATTTCCATAGGTCATAGGACAAAAGCTAGGATAGTGTCTTTCTTAATGGTTCTAGAAATTCAGTTTCATCACTATTGTTGAAATCAGTCCTTTGTAATTAGTGGTCTTGGTTTTTGCTCAGATCCTAGGACAAAGCCTAGGATATTGTCTTTCAGTATGGTTCCAGAACTTCTGCTCAGTCACAGATGTCAAAGTCAGACCTCTGGAATTAGAGATCTTGTTTTTGTATGAATCCTAGGCTGAGGCCTAGACTAGGATCTTTCTTATTGGTCCCGCGATAGGTTCTGCCCAGTCATGTTTGTCATAGTCTTTTGTAGTTAGTGATCTTGGTTTTTGCACAGAGGAAAGGATGGCATGTCTTCAGATTTCATCAGACCGTTAGGTGATGAGATAGGGCAACCCTCAGATCAAGTTGTTGCTATTTCTTCACGTCAGGATGTCATATCAGATCTGTTATTTTTAAAGTTTTTAATTAAAAAAAAACCTCTTCTTTACAATGCTATTTATAGTTAAGTTTTAGACATAAACTATTTCAGCACCAATTCCATTATCAGATCATCTACCTCCACTAGTGTTCTAATATCTCTCCCTCCCAGCCTGCCATCTTAACAAGGCACCGTTTTAAATTTGGTTGCTAAAATTTGGGTCTCATGATTTCAGTATTGTCTAGTATGTGGTTTGCATATTTAATTTTCTTTTTCCTTAAAACCACCAATGTACCCGAATCCTCTTGACCCCTCTCCCCTGTTAAGTTATATTTGTCTTTCTTCACCTCAAATCTATTTTGTTCCTTCTTACTATCCTCTGGGGCCTACAGTCATCTAGTTAAACCCCATTTAAACCATTGAATCTCCCCATGAAGTTATTTTAAATATGAAATATAAGTTATATCATCCTAAATTGTTGGTTTACTGGTCCTACCCTAATCAGTATTCGTAATCCATCCTAGGGTGTGATCTGGTGATGGGATATTGGATTTTACCCTCCTTGGTATTCCTCCACCACCCTAGGGTGGGGCCTGATTCTTGTCAATAAAAGCAGGGGTCTGAGGAAAACAGAGGCTCATTCTTTGGTCTTCTTCCACTGTGCTGTGTGATTTCTTAGGAGTAGAAAGCTTGGGTGGTTGAATTTCTTGCTTGAGTGCTGGATTTCCTGAATCTGTTCTTTTACCTCTTCACTGTGTGGATTATTTCGTGCATCAACATTCGCTTCCAGGCCTGCATCTCACCAGATCCTCATTTTGGAGCCTTAGGATCCACCAACATTATATTTATATTTCTTGAGACTTACTGAGTATAACACAACACCTTTCAGTCCTATATATGTTGCAGCAAATTGCATGATTACATCATTCCTTAGTGCAATGTAGAGTTACATTTATATAGGTACTACATCTTCATGAATATCTACATTGATTCCAAGTCTTAGCTATTATACTAAATCCTGCAGTGAATAGTGATGTACATATGTCCTTTTGAATTAAATTTTTTATGTTCTGGGAATAGATATTCATATGTGGACTTGCTGGGTCATATGGCAGCTCAATTTTAAGTTTACTGAGAACCCTCCATAATATTTTCCATCCTTATGGAACCAGTAAGCATTGGACTAGGCAGCATTGGACCAGGAAGCATTTCTACCAGCAAAGTCCCCTTTTCACCAAACCTGCCAACACAGATTGTTCCTAGTTATTTTTTTTATATGTACCATCCTCACTGATGTAAGATAACTCATTTTCATCTTGAATTGGATTTTCCAAGTGATAAGTGATGATGAGGATATTTTTCATATGCTTGTTGGCAATCTGTTGGTCTTTCTTAAAGAGGTGCCTGTTCATTTCCTCTTCCCATTTTCGATTGGGGTTTTAGATTTTGGAGGGTGGGTAATCTTGGTGAGTAGTTTGTATTTTCTAGACATCAATCCCTTATATGATGTTTGATTGTAAATGTTTTCTCCCACCCTGTTTTAGCCTGTGTTTCATTATCCATACAGAAACCTTTTAGTTTGATGAAGTCCTATTCGTTAGCTTTGATTTTGTAGCCTTTGCTATTGGCATCCTATCTTTGAGCTCTACCTAGGTCTTGAAGCATTTTACCTATGTTTTTCTCAATATACTTTATAGATTCAGGTATGATATCAATATCCATTTTGAGTTGACTTTTGTGTAAGGTGTGAAATAAGAACCCAACTTTAATTTCTTACAAATGGTTATCCATTTGTCCTGATACCATTCGTTGAGGAGGCTGTCTTTATTCCATTTCATATTCTCAGCTCCTTTGACAAAAATAGTTGACTATATACATGGGGGATTTGTTATTATAAATTGTATTCTGAACCATGGTCAGAAAGTCTGTCTTTCTTTTAGTAACATACTGTTTTGATCATTGTGGCTTTGTTAGGCTTTGTTAGCTTCAAGTTAGGTAATGAAATGCCTCCTAGTTTCTTATTATTTGTATGGTTTTGGCTAATTTTTGATTCCATACAAATTTTATCATTGACTGTTGTAAATTATTAAAAAAGTTTTTTTAATTTGGATAGGAATTATATTGAACCTCTAGTTTAAGTAAGATTGCCATTTCAATAATATTAATTCTTACAACCTATGAGCATTTCCTTAGGTTTTCTTTTATTTCTTTTGGAGCTGTTCTGAAGTTTTCATGATATAGGTCTTTTTATGGTAATACTTAATCCTTATAATTCATCATGCAAGGCCCTCACACATTCAAGTCAGACAGGACATGGGACAGAGCTATGCTCTGTCTCAAGGCCACTGGCTCCATCCATCACCCCGCCTCCTAGTAACTTCCACCTTGGTTTAAGGCTCTTGAATCTTAGTGTTGCTGTGTAAACTGTGTGTGTTCATTGTTAGTACATGGATGATAACATCCCTCCCCTATCTCTTTCCAGTATATCTCCTGCTGACCATTAACTCCAGGCCTTTATATCCCAGAGACCCTGGTATCTCTACTCTCCATTTCTGATGGAAATGTTGTAGTTCTCCTTTTGCACTGTGTCCCAGGAGCATGTGCTTCCAGCCCCTCATGCTGGAGCAGGAGTTACCTTCTTCTTTATATCCACCAACTTTTGCTGCCTGAGGGACATTAGAGATGGAGAAGGATGGTACTTGGGGGAGAGCATTGCCCCAGTGGAGCAGGTCAGGTGCATCCAAGACATGAGAATGGCAGAGCAGACAAGGACAAGGGAGAATGAGGACAGAAAGAGAGGTCAGGTGTGCTTGAGGGTATGACAAAGAACAGACCCCTTCATTATATCCAAGAGCAAGGTGAAAACAAGGAGTACATCCTGAAGAGACCCATTAGCAGTGTCAGATTCTTGCCCCCAGGGTTCTCTCACTATATTGAAGCTCATTCACTGTGCCCTCAAGTTTTTCTCATCAGGCCCAGGAGGAAGAGAGGGATCTAGAGGACTACATACATCCTCCCCAAACATGTCCATTTTAGAAACCAGAACCAGTTTTCCATGGAAAGGGTTTGCTTAAACAAAGTTGCCACTGCTGAATGGTTCATCTGGCAGGTCACAATATAACCCAGCATGGCATATAATAGATGAGAAGAGATACAAGAGCCTAGTTTCTTTAGGTTGCCTACCAAGGAGGTGGCCAAGGGCCAATCCTGCCCATCTTGTCCTAACAGCGCCAAATGTCAAATTCACCTGAGATATAGGAAACACAGAGGCAGTTTTCTTCATATCAGACTGAGCAGAACTGGCATGTGGGGAACCAGTGATTCCTCTAGGTACAAATCCTCCACATACAGGGAAAATTTACTCCCTTGCACTTCTGGCAGTCCTGATCAGCTGAGATTCCCTGGCCACTGCCTATGCTGTTCTTCTTGCACCTCTTGCCAGGGCTGTAATCATTTTCTCTTTCATAATTCTTCAGCTGCAGTAAAGCAAGGCATTATGATGTTTCTTGACTCCATTTTGACATACTATTGACAAATTTCTTTTCTAAGTGTCCCTTGAAAAGGACACTGACATGACAGGGTGTAGAATTCCCAATGATTATCAACCAAATTGGGCTCAAACTTGGATGGGAAATAACTAGGGAGGCATTTATGTAATTTAATTTTCTTTTTCTAACTCCAAATTTTGGGACAAATCCATATGTAGTAGAGAAGTGAGCATGAGTCATTGGATATGGGATGGTGGTGGGGGTCATATCTTGCTTAGAATTTGGGCTGAGCCATTTTCACAGCTGGCCTCCATCTTACCTCTGGAACCTGAACTAAGCAGAGGGCAATTCAGGCCACTAAACCTTATCTCCCAAAGTTTTGTTGGTATCATATGCTTTCTCTCAGGATAAGCCAGAAAATCTAGATGTATCAAGCACCCAACATAGTCTGTGGCACTAACAATACACATGAGGGTCATGTCAAGGGGACAGAACCTACTCTTTAGGGTACGAGTCCTAAATTTACTCCAGAAAGCCTAATGATACTATTGAATGAGAATGTGAGGGCAAGAAATTGAGTGCAAAATGCCCAAATTCCTCATGAGTAAAAAAAAAAGATAGAAATAAACTCAACTAAATTTTTATCCAGTGGATAGAGTGATAGAGTATCATGGTTGCAAGACCTGCCTCAAATCTTGTGCACAATATAGTGTCCCAAGTCTTACCTAGTGAGATCTCTAAGCACAATTAAATGTGGGCAACAAACAAAATAGATGTCAGGTGATGTGGTAAAACTTTGGGTACAATGAAGTCCAAAGATGGGCCATAGCAACATGTAAGTAGTCAGGTTCCCTAGCATCTCAACTGGACATGGTAACACATGAGAGAAAGAACGGATGAAACTCTAGCACCTTGTGGACCTGGGAAATTGGTCCAAGGATTGGCTCTAGTCTATAGGGTGACAGTCATGATTCCTCCCTCTCCGAGTTCATGGAAGAGATTTAGGACATTTACCCAGGGTTTTGGAGCCTTGAGTCCAATGAGGTCTGGGTTAGGTGAGGGGAGGTGGTTCTGGGTCCAATAGAGGGGATCCTTGGGGTCACCATTCTAGTTTCCCAGGGAGTATCGTGTGAGGACCGAGGAAATTGGTGGAAGATTCAGGCAGGAACCATAAGACACCAAGAGGCTCAATTTGGGGACACTTGGCCACACACGCTGATGGCATCTGCTTACTCAAACATCTCGCCCCATCACTTTATTATTTACTATTTTTTTTGGCTCTAGCCAGTTGCATTTGCTGCTTTTCTTCTAGAGGCTCCTCTAGGGAGGGGGACTGAGAGGGGGATTGGGGGTGCATGTTGTCTGATCAGTTGGTGTCTACCAGGTTCCTCTGCAAATAAATGGCGTTACCACAGAGATGGAATAACATGATTTATATGTGAGCTTGGGGATGGAACTCAGTGTCTTGAACCACATTGGCCAGTGAAAAATCCAGAACCCTTTGTGAGCCCTGAACCCCACCCCCATGTCAGTGGGATGATGACATCACAATGGGACTGAGGCCCTGCCTGTGTGTCTCACAACTGGATAGGAATGAGAGATGCTTGCCAGCCGCCATGCTCTTCCCAACATGGGGTTTGGAACAACAATGCCTAGCATGGAAAGAGAGGGAAAGCACGTCTTTTCCTGAACAGACCATTCCTGCCTCTCTCCATCACTGGGCAGCAACCAACTTAGAAAGAGAATGAAATGTGCTCAACCAAGTGGGTTTTTTCCTTTCCTTTAAATCATTGTGCACAGGCATCCTGTCTGCACATAGAAATCAAATAGTAAACTTCATGGTGCTAGGGACCAAACTATGTGTAAGTAAAGCACCTTTACCCTTATTACCTCTGCAGCACAACAAGGAGTCATTTTGCTTCCTCACTGAGATGTATTGATGGAATGCATTGGATTTGGAATGTATAGAAACAAACTGTGGTTGAGCCATTCATTTCACATGTAGGGATTGCTTGCAGTTTGGAAGTCACCTCTCTCCTCAGTCAATGACATTCTCCTTCCCAGGAGTTAAGTCCAAGGATCCTCATCTTTTTGTTTTGTTTTGTTTTGTTTTTGGTCCACACCCGGCGGTGCTCAGGGGTTACTCCTGGCTGTCTCCTCAGAAATAGCTCCTGGCAGGCACGGCGACCATATGGGACACTGGGATTTGAACCAACCACCTTTGGTCCTGGATTGGCTACTTGCAAGGCAAACACCGCTGTGCTATCTCTCCGGGCCCAGGATCCTCATCTTTAATCTCATCATTTTAGGTCTTTTCCCTCCAGATGTTATTTTCATTTTTACTGTGAACATTTGATAACTATTATAAAAAAACAATCACTGTTAGGAGAGAAAGAAGAAAGGAAGGAAGGAAAAATAAAAGAAAGAAGGAAGGAAGGAAAGAAGAAAAAATTAAAAGAAGGAAGGAAGAATAAAAGGAAGAAGGAAGGAAGGAAAGAGGGAAGGAAGGAAGAAGGGAAAGAAGGAAGAAAGGAAGTAAGAAATGAGTATGTTTGAGTACTTTTTTGTGAGAAGCCAAAAATGACATGGTCTGCCTGGGTGTTTTCAAGAGCCTTAGGTTGTGTAGTGACAAAAGAATCTTTATTTTAGGGGCCAGAGTGATAATATAATGTGTAGGGTGTTTGCCTTAAAAGAAGTCAACCAGGGCTTGATCACAGACATCCCATATGTTCTCTTGAGCACTGCTTGTAGTAATTCTTTTTTTTTTTTTTTTTTTGGTTTCTGGGTCACACCTGGCAGCACTCGGGTCACTCCTGGCTCTACGATCAGGAATCGCCCCTGGCAGACATGGAGGACCATATGGGATGCCGGGATTCGAAACACCATCCTTCTGGATGCAAGGCAAACGCCTTACGTCCATGCTGTGTCTCTGGCCCTACTTATAGTAATTCTTGAATGAAGAGACAGGAGTAAGCCATGAGCATCGGCATCATTGGTTATTATCCAAATCTTTCTCAAATCTTTATTTTACTATTTAAATTTATTTTCATTCCCTTTGTTGCTGTTAGGAAGACTTTGCATCACATACACTTGGTTGTATTTCATATTTGCTTGCAGTGTTCACCACAGGTCACACTGTTTTGGTTGTAGTACTTATGCACAGCTCAACACGGACAATTCTCCTTTGTTTTTAGTGCCTGCACACACTCAACTGTAGTGTTCCAGAAACCCCTCAATTTATGGAGACAGGTACCTGACAGCAGAGCTGTGGGCAGTTCAAACTTGGGGTCTAAGGCTTATGAGGCAGGAACTTTTAGCTACTGAAACATCTCCTGGGCTGCCTACAGTTCATTTACAATTTTTTTTTTGGTTTTTGGGCCACACCCGGCGATGCTCAGGGGTTACTCCTGGCTGTCTGCTCAGAAATAGCTCCTGGCAGGCACGGGAGACCATATGGGACACCGGGATTCGAACCAACCACCTTTGGTCTTGGATCGGCTGCTTGCAAGGCAAACACTGCTGTGCTATCTCTCCGGGCCCCATTTACAATTTTTAATATAATTTTTATTTTAATTATAGTGGCTTACATATCGTTCACAGTAATATTCCAAGTACATATTTACATTGAATCAGGGGAATTCTCACCACCTAATTGTCCTCCCACATCCGCTCCCATCCTGCCTCTCATATCCTCCACTTTCCCCCCAGGGGCTGCTAGAATGCATGGTCCCTTCTGTGTCTAGTTTATTACTTAGTCGTCTTATAACTGTTTGGTCTTGGTGCCTCCATTACTGCCTCCTCTAATTGGGAGGCGGGACTAGAAAGTCCAAGTTATGTGGTTTTGTTTGAGGAAGAGAAAAGTAATATAATGGGGTAAAAATCGACTATGCCAACTATGAGCAGAGTCATTCTAGAGGCTCTCATTCTTGGTTTGAGGGACGAAGGGGAAAAAAGAAGGTGAAACACCACAACAGTTCAAAAAGAGGAATCAAATAAGATATCCAGTGAGCACTGCAACAATAAAAATATGCACCACATAGTTGCCATGGTCGTGAGATAGAAAATATGACAAGGCGCAAAAAGGAAGAAGAGAAAAGAAGAAAAAGTAAATATATAAATAAAAAATGGACAACTGCTTCAATATCTACCCCCAAAATAAAGAAATCGACAAAAACTAGATAAAAAAATTTAAAAAAGGATTATTTAGTGTTTTTGTCTCCCCGCCCCCCGCATAGGCACAGTAAATATTGGGTCATCTGAAACGAGAATCCCCTTGGCCTAAGAGATACAGGGTTTCTCTATTCTTGGAATATATTGTCATGGGATTATCTATAGACTCCTTTCATGTTCATTTACTCTCCCCTTGGTGTTTTTGTGCCATATGGAAGACTTCTGCTCTGATCTGGATGATAAAAACAGACCTCTAAATCTAGAGGTCTCAGTCTGTGCACAGGTTAAGGAGTGGAACTTATGATGAAAACTTTCTTTGTGATTTTAGAAGTTTTGTTTCCTCGATGTCATTTAAATCTGTCTTCTGTGGGTAGTTGTCTTGGCCCTTGCACTGAAACTTGGATGGAGCCTGGGATATCGTCTTTCATTATGTTTCCAGAAGACACATTCAGTTGCAATTGCCTCAGTCAGGTCTCTGGAATTAGAGGTAATGTGCAGGTCATAGAACAAACCCTAGACTAGGGCTTTCTTGTTGGTCCCAGAATAAATACTGCCCGAAGATGGTTCTATCAGCCAGTCATCTGTAGATCACGTTCTTGGCTTTTGCATGGCCCATAGTGTGATAAGTCTTCTGATTTTGTTTTATCATTAGTTGATAAGGTAGGACAACCTGTTCTTATGTCCATTTGTTCCCAATTTCCTTGTTGTCAGGATATCATAGTAGAACTGGCACATGTTGGAGTTTGAGTAGTATTCAGGATGTCCCAGATGGGCTATGGTTCCTGTAGCTATTGTGAAGAACTGTGTCGATTCTATGTCTGGGGTTCAGGATTCAAGTCTGGACGGTCGGTGTCTAAGGTGTCTTCTGGAGTCTAAGCTGGATCCACATGACATATTTTCAAGGTGGGAGATTCCCCTGTACTGTAAATAATTATGAGTTCTTATCTCTAGTAGATAAGAGCTTGTTTATATATGTGAGATTTCCCCTTTTTAGTGTGCCTTTGCAGGAAGAAATGGTGCTTCATTATATTGCCGGTGCATTTAGGGGTGAAAAGAACAGAGAAACAAGTCATACACCCAAAAAACATAAAAATAGAAATAAAAAATATATTTGCTCACATATGTATAGAGAAAAATGATTTTAAGTAAAATGAAATAAAAAATAAAGAGGTAATGTTATACAGGTCTTATGATGGAAGAATAGGTTTCCTCATTGTCTTTTGAGATTTTCTTGTGGGGTGTGGGTTCCCAGGCGCCTTTTCTTTCTTTCTTTTTTTTTTTTTTGGTTTTTGGGTCACACCCGGCGGTGCTCAGGGGTTGCTCCTGGCTGTCTGCTCAGAAATAGCTCCTGGCAGGCATGGGGGACCATATGGGACACTGGGATTTGAACCAACCACCTTAGGTTCTGGATTGTCTGCTTGCAAGGCAAGCACCGCTGTGCTATCTCTCCAGGCCCCCAAGGTGCCTTTTCATCGCACACCCTGCCCTTCCTGAGATTGGTAAAAGATTTGAGGGAGGGGGGGTCTTGTGTAAAGTCCTTTTAGGGCTAAGTCTGGTATCCACCAATAGTCCACATTAGGATAAATTGGTAGGGAGGGCCACACAGCATGAGTCAGTAGGGGTGTTGGTTGTCTTTTCCTGTCAGGGAAGAGGTGTGGGTTTGAGTGGATGTCCCTTCGCTTGGGTGCTGGGTACTGGTTCGTTGGGGTAGGAGGTCAGTCTTTATGCCTAATAGATTAAGAAATGAGGGTGAAGAGTTTTAATAAGTTGGAAAATCTGGATGGGATTGAGGGGTAAAGGGGTAGTCGGATTCCTGGAAGGGGGACAGGGGAGAGTATTTGGAAGGGGCAGAAAGGAAGAAAGGGGAAAATAAGATTAAATAGGAAAAAAAGGTAAGAAGGAGTAGTGAGAAGAGAGGTGAAAAGAGCATGGGGCATGTTATTTTGCTGGAATATGTTCGATGAATAGGCCCCGTAGTATAAGTCTGCAGGTCATAGTTGCTGCTTCGGTGGTCTGGCTGGTCACATGCTTTAGCTCCTAAAAGAAGGTATACCCTAGAGATAAAGGGTGTGTTAAAAAGTTTTATCGAGACAATCTTGTAACACAACCTGGGTATGGTATCTCGTGTGGCTTAGCTCCGAGATGCCATCTTAGGTTGTCCATCCTTTGTATCCAAAAACGCCTGTGGACAGAAAAGCTGAGAGGTTACTTTAAATATATTAAGTTTAAGGCATTAACACCTATTATTTTGAAATACTTCCGTTGGAGTCAGTGATTTCCCATGGTATTCTTTACCTGTAACCTTGTATAAGATCCCTAAGAGATTATTATGAGCCTTTGCAGTAACAGGCTGATTCTCTCTATGCTGCTGTTTCTGCAGTTGCTGGTTTCTTTATGGTTGTGTGGTCGAGAGTTTATGATGTTCCTCTTTCATGTGCTTTGGGCACTTCTGTCCAGTATATGTGTGATGTTGCAGTGTTTGGAATTTCTACCCTGTTAAGTCCTGTTATTTGATCTTTGAATATTAGTTGTATATATGGTGTAGCTTCAGAATAGTGCTATCATTCTGTGTTTATCTTTCATCTTACTTCGTTTAACATAATATGTTCTAGGTCCATCCATGTTGCTGCAAAGTCTGTGATTGAATCATTTCTTACTGCCATGTAGTATTCCATTGTGTATAGATACCACATGTTAATGATCCACTCATTTGTTGTTGAGCATCAAGGTTGGTTCCAAGACTTGGCTATTATACTGAGTTCTGCGATAAATAGTTGGGTGCACACATATTTTGGGATGAATGCCATTCCGACTTGGGGGTAGATACCCAGGAGAACAATTGCTGGGTCAAATGGCAGCTCGATTTGAGTTCCTTGAGCACTCTCCAGACTGTTCTCCATAGGGGTTTGACTAGGGGCATTCCCACCAGCAGTGGATGAGAGTGCCTTTCATATCACAACCCCGCCAGAAGAGGTTGTTTTCATTATTTTAGATGTGAGCCATCCTCACTGTTGTAAGGTGGTACCTCATTGTTGTCTTTATTTGGATTTCCCTAATGAAGAGTGAAGGTGAACATGTTTTCATGTTTTTGTTGGCCATCTTTCGATCTTCTTTGGTGAAGTGTCTTTTCATTTCACTCCCCATTTTTCTTTGGCTTTATTTGGTTTTGTGGAGCTCATCTTTCTGAGTGCTTTGTATATTCTGGATATCAGCCCTTTATCTGACATTCAGTTAACTGTCTTCTTGTGTTAAGTATGGTTTCTTTTGCCATGCCAAAGCTTTTTAGTTTGGTGTAGTCCCATTTGTTTATGTTTGATGCTAAAGTTCTTGCCATTGGCAATCTATCATCAAAGACTTTTTTGATATATAGGTCTTTGAGCGTTCTGCCTATTTTTTCTCAATAAACTTTATGGTTTGGGGTCTGATTTCAAGGTCTTTGATCCATTTTGAGTTGGCTTTTGTATATGGGGTGAGATATGGGTCAATTTTCAATTTCTTACAAATGCTTTTCCAGTTATACCAACACCATTTGTTGGAAAGACTTTCTTTGTCCCATTTCAAGTTCTTGGCTCTTTTGTCAAATATTAATTGACTATATGTCTGGGGGCTTATGCCTGGAAATTTTGTTCAAACCCACTGGTCTGAGGCTCTTTTCTTGTACCAATACCATGCCGTTTTGATCACTATGGCTTTATAGTATAGCTTCAGATTAGGTAGTGAGATGCCACCCAGCTTCTTGTTTTTCAGTATGTGTTTGGCTATCCTGGGTCTTTTGTGGTTTCAGATGAATTTTATGATTGATTGTTCTAAGTCTTTAAAGAATGATGTCTGAATTTGGATGGGGATTGCATTAAATATATATAGGAGGTTGGGTAGGATAGTCATTTTGACTATGTTGATTCTACCTACCCATGAGCATGGGATGTTCTTCCATTTCCTTAGATCCTCTTCAATTTCTTTCTGAAATGTTTTGAAGTTTCCCTGGTATAAGTCCTTCACTTCCCTTGTAAGGTTGATCCCTAGGTATTTAATGTTTTTGTTACTATTTTAAATGGAAATGAATTCTTAATCTCTCTCCTCTACTTCATTATTTGTGTAGAGAAATGCTACTGTCTTTTGTGTATTGACTTTGTAGCCAGCCACTTTGTTGTATTGGTTAATTATTTCTAGAAGTTTTACTGTGGACTCTTTAGGGTTTTCTATGTATATCATCATATCATCTGCAAAGAGGAATAGTTTGAGTTCCTCATTCCTAATTTGGATTCCTTTGATTCCCTTCTGTTGTCGGATTGTTATTGCTAGGACTTCTAAGATTATATTGAATAAGAGTGGAGAGAGTGGACAGCCTTGCCTAGTTCCTGAGCTTAGTGAAGATGCTTTCAATTTTTCGCCATTGAGGATAATGTTGGCTGTGGGCTTTTCATAGATGGCTGTAACTATCTTGAGAAAGGTTCCTTCCAGACCTATTTTGCTGAGTGTTTTCAACATGAATGGGTGTTGAATTTTGTCAAATGCCTTCTCTGCATTAATTGATGTGAACATGTGATTTTTCTTTTTTGTTGTTGATGTGGTGTATGATGTTGATTGATTTATGTATGTTGACCAACCTTGCATCCCTGCGATGAAACCCACTTGGTCATGGTGTATAATCTTACTGATGTAGTGCTGGATTCGGTTTACTAAAATTTTGTTGAGAATTTTTGCATCTATGTTCATTAGTGAGATTGGTCTGTAGTTTTCTTTCTTGGTGCTGTCCTTGCCGTCTTTGGGAATGAGTGGGATATTTGCCTCATAAAAGGAGGTGGGGAGGGTTCCTGTCTTTTCTATGGTTTGTAAGAGCCTGTGGATCAATGGTAGTAAGTCTTCTAGGAATGTTTGATAGAATTCACCTGTAAAACCATCTGGACCTGGACTTTTGCTCCTAGGGAGTTTCTTAATTACATCTTTGATTTCCTCTGAAGTGATTAGCCTGTTAAGGTTTTCTAGATCTTCAGATTCCAGTCTTGGTAGCTGGTATTTTTCCAAGAATTTGTCGATTTCTGCTGGGTTCTTTTTTTTTTTTTGGTTTTTGGGTCACACCCCGCAGTGCTCAGGGGTTACTCCTGACTGTCTGCTCAGAAATAGCTCCTGGCAGGCACGGGAGACCATATGGGACACTGGGATTTGAACCGACCACCTTTGGTCCTGGATCAGCTGCTTGCAAGGCAAATGCCGCTGTGCTATCTCTCCGGGCCCCTCTGCTGGGTTCTTAAGCTTAACTGAGTATAGTTGTTCATAATATGACCTCATGATATGTTGTATTTCTTGGGGTTCTGTTGTAATCTCTCCTCTTTCGTTTGTGATCCTTTAATTTGGGTGATTTCCCTCTTTTTTTTGTGAGTTTTGCCAGTGGTTTGTCTATCTTGTTTATTTAAAAAAAAAAACAACTCGAGAAGGGTGCAGAAGTCATCTTGGGTCATGTTGTTTTCAGCTGCCTGAGACTGGATTTCATCAGTGTTTCTGCCGGTGATCCTGCCTGCTTCAGAGGTGGGTTGGGACATACACACACTGATTTCTGCTGATTTCTGCCAAGAGTCAGAAGGGCACAGAAACCATCTTGGGTCACATGATTTCCAGCTGCCGGAGACTGGATTTCATCAGCGTTCCTGCTGGTGATCCTGCCTCCTTCAGAGCTGCCTGAGACTGGATTTCATCTGCTTTCCTGCCTGCAATCCTGCCTGCTTCAGAGGTAGGTCGGGACATACACACACTGATTCCTGCTGGTTTCTGCCAGGAGTCAGAAGGGTGCAGAAGTCACCTTGGGTCATGTTGTTTTCAGCTGCCTGAGACTGGATTTCATCAGCGTTCCTGCCAGGGATCCTGCCTGCTTCAGAGGTGAATGTCAATTTTCTGGCTGACCCTGGAGACCACAGTGAAGGTTTTGGAGGCTTCAAGCTCTTTCACCTTTGTCAGTAAGAGGATGGGAAATGGGATTACCCATTTCAGACTAGGATTAAAGTTCTAAAGGATTTCTGGGAACTCAGATGCCAGCACCGCTATCTGCCTGTCTTCTGTGCTGTGCTGCATTTTTTGGCCTGATTTCATCCTATGTGTGGCTCATCTTCGGATGGCTCACCTTCCCTGGATGTGAGTTTACACGCCCAGAAAGGGAGGAGCCAGAGTAGCGTGGCCACTCTGCTTTGCAGCCGTGCACATCATTTAGTCAATGAATACAACCACAACACATAGAAAAACCCACAATACAAGTGTGACAATGGGGAAACAAAGTAGGCCAGAGCCAGACGTAGAGAATGACGATGGCAACTCTGATGACTTGAACATGACCAACCAACTAGTCAGTCTCTCAGATAAGGGGTTTAGAGTCGCAATATGGAAGATGATCAAAGAACTCAAAGTAAGTATAGAAGAGAACACTAATAAGAATCAAAAGAATATGAAGATAGAAATCAGAAATCTCCAAACTGAAATTTCATGTCAAATATCAGGTCTGAAAAATTCAGTACATAAATTAAAGAAAAACATGGTTGAGCTTTCCCATGGGTTAAAAGCAGCTGAGGAGATAATTAGTACACTGGAAGATGAGATGAATAACAATTCCATACAGCAGAAGAAATGGGAAAAAAAAGCCTTAAAGCAAATGATCAAACAATTAAAAAATTACTCAAATAATGGGAACAGATGAAAATAGATTTATGATAAGCTCAACAGAAACAACTTAAGAATCATTGGAGTCCCAGAGACCCAGGAAGAAAATCTCCAGGAAGAATCAACGGTCAAGAACATCATTAAAGAGAAACTATCAGAGCTAAAGAATACATGCGATCAAATCCTGCATGCCTGAAGAGTACCAACTAAAAGAGACCCAAGAAAAAAACATCCCAAGACACATCCTAATCAGAATGTTGAATCTCACAGATAGAGATAGAATTCTTAAAGCAGCAAGATCGAAAAGAGAAATTACATTCAAGGGAACATCCTTGAGATTTACTGCAGACCTGTCAACGGAGACACTCAAGGCCAGAAGGCAGTGTTGGGACATAGTGACAAAACTCAATGAAATAAATGCTTCACCTAGAATACTGCACCCAGCAAAACTCACTTTCAGATTTGAAGGAACAATACATGGTTTCACAGACAAACAACAGCTCACAAACTTTACAGACTCAAAACCATTCTTAAAAAAATACTGAACGGCCTACTTTAAGACAAGACTGACCAACAGGCACACCAAACTTTGATATAAAGATGGCACTAACTCCTAGGACAATTCTTTCTCTCAATGTCAATGGACTAAATGCACCAGTTAAGAGACACAGAGTGGCTAAATGGATCAAAAAACTCAATCCAACCTTCTGCTGCCTACAAGAAACGCACCTGAATAGTCAGAACAAACAGACTCAAAATAAAGGGCTGGAGTAAAATCATCCAAGCAAACAACACCCATAAAAAAGCTGGAGTGGCCATACTAATATCAGATGATGCAAACTTTATACTTAGGAAAGTTGTAAGGGACAAAGATGAACATTTTGTATTAATCAAGGGATACTTACAGCAGGAAGAAATCACTCTCCTAAACATATATGCACCGAATGAGGGGCCAGCAAGATATTTAATACAATTGTTGACAAATCTGAAAAATAATATCGATAACAACACAATAATTGTGGGAGACCTCAACACGGCATTGTCAACACTTGACAGGTCAACCAGACTGAAACCCAACAAGAATATACTAGACCTGAGAAGAGAAATGGAAGAAAGAGGCTCAGTAGATATATATAGGACACTCCACCCCAGAAGCCTGGATACACATTCTTCTCTAATGTACAGGGGACATTCTCCAGGATAGACTACATGCTAGCACATAAAACATACCTCCATAATATCAAGAGGATAGAAATTTTGCAGGCTACCGTCGCTGACCACAAGGTCCTGAAATTATATGTGAACTACAAAGTGACACAGAAGAAAAACTTTAATACCTGGAAGTTAAACGGCCTAATACTGAATAACCAGTGGGTCCAAGATGAAATCAAAACAGGAAATCAAAACCTTCCTGAAAACAAATGACATTGGAGACACAAACTATAAGAACCTATGGGACACAGCAAAAGCAGTACTGAAAGGAAAATTTATAGCTTTGCAAGCACACATCAGGAAAAAAGAAGTGGCATACCTGAATAGCTTAATGATGCAGCTCATAGAATCAGAAAGTACTCAACAAAAGGACCCAAAAATAGGGAGACAGAAGGAAATAACAAAGCCGAGAGCAGAAATCAATGAAGTGGAAACCCAAAAATCAATCCAAAAGATCAATGAAAGCAGAAGTTGGTTCTTTGAAAAAAATAAACAAGACTGATAGACCACTGGCAAAACTAACAAAGAAAGAGAGAGAGAAACTTGATAACTCGTATTAGGAATGAAAAAAGGAGAGACCACTACTGATATGGTAGAGATTCAAAGGGTAATCAGAAACTACTTTGAGAAATTCTATGCCACTAAAAATGAAAACCTGGAAGAAATGGATAAATTCTTGGACTCTTATAATCTTCCACGGTTGAAGGAAGAGGATGTAGCATATCTAAACACACCCATCACTATTGAGGAAATTAAGACAGTATTCAAATGTGTGCCCAAACAAAAGCCCAGGCCCAGATGGATTTACTAATGAATTCTTTCAAACTTTTCAAGAGGAACTACTACCAATCATGGCAAGACTCTTTCATAAAATCGAAAAAACAGGAATACTTCCAAATAGCTTTTATGAAGCCAATATCACCTTGATACCTAAACCAGACAGAGATGCTACCAAAAAAGAAAATTATAGACCAATATCTCTGATGAATACAGATACAAAGATCCTGAACAAAATCCTGGCAAATAGGATTCAATGCCTCATTAAGATCATCCACTATGTTCAAGTAGGTTTCATCCCAGGAATGCAAGGCTGGTTTAACATCCGTAAATCTATCAACATAATACACAATATCAAGAACAAGAAAAATAGAAATCACATGATCATATCAATAGACGCAGAGAAAGCATTTGATAAGGTCCAACACCAATTCCTGATCAAAAACTCTCAGCAAGATGGGAATGGAAGGAACCTTTCTCAATATAGTTAAGGCCATCTGCCACAGCCAGAGGCAAATATTGTCCTAATGGAGAAAAACTGAAAGGCTTTCCTCTAAATTCTGGCACAAGACAAGGCTGTCCTCTCTCACCACTCCTATTGAACATAGAATTGGAAGTACTTGCTATAGTGATCAGGGAAGAAAAAGATATCAAGGGAATCCAGATAGGAAAGGAAGAATCCAAGCTCTTGGTCTTTGTAGATGACATGATACTCTACCTAGAAAACCCTCAAGTCTCTATGAAAAAGCTTCTAGAAACAATAGACTCATATAGCAAGGTGGCAGGCTACAAAATTAACACACAAAAATCAATGGCCTTTCTATACACTAATAGTAATAAGGAAGAAATGGACCTTAAGAAAACAACCCCATTCCCAATAGTGCCACACAAACTCAAATATCTTGGAATCAACATGACTAATAATGTGAAGGACCTATACAAAGAAAACTATAAAACTCTGCTCCAAGAAATAAGAGAGGACACGTGGAAATGGAAATGCATACCCTGCTCATGGATTGGCAGGATTAACATCATTAAATTGGCAATACTCCGAAAGCATTGTACAGATTTAATGTGATCCCTCTAAAGATACCCATGTCATTCTTCAAAGAAGTGGATCAGGCACCTTTGAAATTCATTTGGAATATGAAACACCCTAGAATAGCGAAAGCAATCATTGGGAAAAAGAATATGGGAGGAATTAGTTTCCCCAACTTTAAACTTTACTACAAAGCAATATTTATCAAAACAGCATGGTATTGGAATAAAGACAGGCCCTCAGATCAGTGTAATAGGCTTGAATACTCAGAGAATGTTTCCCAGACAATCACCTAATTTTTGAAAAAGGAGCAAGAAATCCTAAATGTAGCAAAGAAAGCCTCTTCTATAAGTGGTGTTGGCACAACTGGCTAGCCACTTGCAAAAAATTGAACTTAGATCCCCAGCTAACATCATGTACAAAGGTTAAGTCCAAATGGATGAAAGACCTCAATATCAGACCAGAAACCATAAGAAATATAGAACAACACGTAGGTAAAATACTCCAGGACATTAAGACTAAAGGCATCTTCAAGGAGAAAACTGCACTCCATGCAAGTGAAAGCAGAGATTAACGGATGGAAATATATTAAGCTTAGAAGCTTCTGCACCTCAAAGAAATAGCGCCCAGGATACATGAGTCCCCCACTGAGTGGGAGAAACTATTCACCCAATACCCATCAGATAAGGGGCTAATCTCCAAAATATACAACTCACTGACAGAAAGTTACATGAAAAAAACATCTAATCCCATCAAAAAATGGGGAGAAGAAATGGACAGACACTTTGACAAAAAAGAAATACATATGTCCAAAAGACACATTAAAAAATGCTCCACATCACTAATCATCAGGGAGATGCAAATCAAAACAACTGTGAGGTACAACCTCACACCATAGAGACCGGCACACATCACAAAGAATGAGAACAAGCAGTGTTGGCAGGGATGTGGAAAAAAGGAACTCTTATCCACTGCTGGTGGGAATGCGGTCTAGTTCACCCTTTAGGGAAAGCAATATGGAGATTCCTTCAAAAACTGAAAATCGAGCTCCCATGAGAGCCAGCTATACCACTTTTAGGAATATACCCTAGGAACACAAAAGTACAATACAAAAACCCCTTCCTTACACCTATATTCATTGAAGCACTCTTTATCATAGCAAAACTCTGGAAACAGCCCAGATACCCTTCAACAGATGAATGGCTAAAGAAACTGTGGTACATATACACAATGGAATATTATGCAACTGTCAGGAGAAATGAAGTCATAAAATTTTCCTATACATGGATGTACATGAAATCTATTATGCTGAGTGAAATAAGTCAGAAAGAGAGAGAAAGATGCAGAATGGTCTCACTCATCTATGGGTTTTAAGAAAAATGAAAGATATTCTTGCAATAATAACTTTCAGACACAAAAGAGAAAAGAGCTGGAAGTTCCAGCTCACCTCATGAAGCTCACCACAAACAGGGATGAGTTCAGTTAGAGAAATAACTACGTTTTGAACTATCCTAATATGAGAATATCTGAGGGAAATAGAAAGCCTGTCTAGAGTACAGGCGGGGGTTGTGTGGGGAGGATGAAGATTTGGGACGTTGGTTGATAGGAATGTTGCACTGGTGATGGGTGGTGTTCTTTACATGACTGAAACCCAAACACTATCATGTATGTAATAAAGTTGTTTAAATAAAAATAAAAAAATAAAAAGTTAAAAACAAACCAACTCCTGACTCATTGATTTTTTGTATTGTTTTCTTTGTTTTTATATTGTTTATTTCTCCTCTGGTTTTTATTATTTCTTGATTTTTAGTTGTGGTTGGATTTCTTTGTTGCAGTTATTCCAGTTCCTTAAGGTGATCCTTTAAATTGTTGATTTTGTTATTTTACTCTTTTCTGACATAAGCCTGTACTGCTATGAGTTTCCTGCTAATTACTGCTTTCACTGTTTCCCACAAGTTTTGACAGTTGTCTCAAGGAATCTTTTTATTTCTTCCTTGAGTTGCTCTTTGATCCAACTGTTTTTGAGTAGCATGTTGTTTAATCTCCAGATGTTTGATTTTCTCCATTGTTTCTTTTTACAATCAATTTGACCTCTGTTGCATAGTGATCTGATAGGGTGCTTCTGATTATCCTTACACTTGTGGTTTTATATAAGTTAGATTTATATCCTAAGCCATGGTCTGTTCTGGAGAATGTTCCATATGGTCTTGAGAAGAATGTGTATTCTGCTTTTTGGGGGTGGAGGCCCTATATAAGTCTACTAGCAATAGATCTTCTAATTTTTCATTTAGGGCTCTTATTACTTTGCTATTTTTCTGCCTGCTGGATCTATCCAGTGGTGATAGTGGTGTGTTGAGATCCCCTACTAATATCTCATTTCCCTTCATGTGTTTCTCCAGGTTTGTGAGTAATTGCCTCATATATTTTGCTGAGTCTACATTAGGTGGATAAATATTGACCATGGTTAGTACTTCTTGATCTATTGTTCCCCTGATCAGTATGTAGTGACCTTCCTTGTCTGATCACTTTCTTGAGGTTGAATGCAATTTGTTCTGATATTAGTGTTAAGTCCAGGAGAATGATGCGCCGTTCAAAGACACCAAGACCACAGTCTCATGCAAAAGCAGGGGGTTTATTTTCTTACAAGCATATGCAGGGGCTGTGCTAGAATCCAGTATAAGCCAGAAACTGCCAGTCCTGAGCCATGAGTTTATAAGCTATATATAGTATTTTAAACAATAGAAAGGTACAGTAGATTGATTTGCTTTAGGAAGTACATGACATCTGGCATTTTCCCACAATTGTGAAGGGGGGTGGGTGATCAGGGCAGTTAGGAAACTCAGGGGAAACTTTTCCTTTACATCCCCCCTTTTCTTTTGTTTGATCTCTAATCCTAGAGATCTTGGGTTGTTTGATTAAGTGCCTTATACTGCTGCCTAATAATCATTCATTATTAGAGTTGTTAACCAGGGGGACTGCTTGAACCAGGACTGAAACCAATTGTTTTGAACCCGGGATTTCTGTTCCCTTTTGTCTAGCCTTTTTTAAGTATGTCCATGGATGCCTGTACGACCCCATTGTCTTTGAGGGCCATGCATAGCCACTTTCCTGTTCAAAGAGGAGATTTAACCCCCTTCTATTCTGGAGCACAACTTCTGACAGGGAAGTTAGCGAGTCTTTGAGAGCTTGAACTGAGGTTTTTATTTCTCTTAGGTTTTGCCTGACGGCTGTTTCAAGCTGACTGATTTGATCGGCCCCCCTTAAAAGCACAGTTGTTCCTGTTTTAATTTCAGCAGCTAACCCCATCCCTAGGATGACTGCCAGGGTGAGGGAAACCAGTTCTTGAGGGTACCGGGTGGAGCAGCTACTAAACTTTGCCTTAAAGGAATCAGAATTATAATATAGCACTCTGGACAGCTTCTGAATTAGCACACAATAATGGGAGGCCAGATTAAAAACTTTAAGGGCAATGCAAGGCATTTCTTTTTAATGCCCCCTTCCCCAGCTGCTCTTTAAAAAGTGTGATTCACTACAAATCTGGTTATCACGATCCTGTCCCAACTGGAAGGGAGCTTCCAATATGCCTGAACAGTGGTTTCACAGTCCCATGCTGTCATCTGGTACATTAGATGATCTTCATTTTGCCCAGTCCAGGAAGTTGAGTCAGATGGATATGCAGGGGGGGGGTCCTTTGAAGTCTCAGATAGTCCGTCCAGGCCACTGACCACCTGGGCTGTGGGCTTCTGAGAAGTATCTGAAAAAGACTTATGAAGAGGTTCCTGGGGGGGGGGGGGTTTACTTGTTCTGTATCTAAGAGAACCGTCTCTTACACCTGGCGTGTAACAATTAATGATAACACAAGTTAAACAACAGAAATCAAAAGCATCATAGCATTATTAACAAACAGCTCTGAATTATTTTTAGTTAGACTAATGCTTACATTTATAATTTATGATCTGTTCCAGTACAATTAATGAAAAATGCTTTCACACCTAGGTTACTTTACTTTAATTATAAAAATTATTTTTCTTTCCACCTTCACCCTGCACCTTTCCAGATATTTGAAAAAAATTTGGCTCCTTCCTTTGCATAAATACAATATTACTGGAGAAATTTCCATTTGGGGTACCCCCAATACTCACAGAGAATTTTTGAGGATAGAGTGGGGACACAGCAGGTTTGTCACGTCACAGTCACTTAGGCTAGGCTGATGTAAGAACGAGTTGGTTCGAGGATGGCTGTTGTCTTCTCACCCACTGCAGGATTTTCCTAGAGGTAGCCTGTTCCACTCCTCTTCAGGGTTGGAAGAGACTCTGACCTCAAGTCCTCTCTTGAGACTGAGGGTGAGGGTGAGAGTGTCCATGGCCAGTTAGTGCAGGTCCAGAAATTTCTAGGAAATTTCCCATTTCCTTTTTCAGGCCATTCATCTTGATGTCTTCCTGGTTTTGTTAGCCAGATGCCTAAAGGTGCCTGCTTGTCACACCACCTCAAGCCTGATTATTTCCCCAAAAGAGGGCTTTGGGATTTCCTTACTAATTTTAAGATTCCCTGTTTGCACGGGGATTACTCCTCATGCAGAGAGGAAATTTATTTGTTTGTATTTTATGCAAAGCAAACTGATGCCATGACATAAATATGGAACTAAAAGTGCTAAGGAGGAGAGAAAAAACAAATGTTACTTAATTTTGCACAGAAAATTTTAAACCTGATTATTGTCTAGAGGCTTTTACAATAAGATTTTTCATATTTTCAATTTTTTAAACCATGTTCATATTTACAAAGTTCCTTGTGATACACTTATTAATATTCTTGGCAGCAAATATATTTACATACAGAGAGTAGAAGTTTGCTTATTCTTTTTGACTCAGCTTAAAGCAGAAAACATATTAGACACCAGCAATTTATATTTTACAAATTTTCCGGCAGGCTTTAGACCTTTTTTTTTTAGTATTAAATTCATATTTTTTTATTTTGCATAACCACATATTCTTCTACATAAATAATATTTGATAAGACTTTTAATTAAAACATTGAACAAATTTTAAAAGCTATGCTTTATATGTATTTCATGTTAAAATTCCTATATGTCAGATTTGACAAAATTTTTAGACCAAAGCAAAACATAAATTTTTTTAAAAGTATTTTAAATTTACAATCTAGAGAAGTTATAGTTCTTAAAGTCTGGTTTTTTTTCACTTAATTTTAATTACTTTATTTTTCTGAACAACTTAGTACATTATTCAAAATGGTCTTTTGTCTTTAACTATTTTCAGACATAGCATTTTGCAGTTTCTAAAAATTTATTTTACAATTTTTTTTTCTGCTTTATAACTTATTATAGGTCCAAATGAGTTTACTACAAATTTACCCTGTTTATTGATGAAAATGCCAAATTTATGACAGTGTTCAGAACATATTATATTTTAAATTCCAGTTACCAAGTTACTTAAGCTTTACAATATGCAACTTCAGCAAATGAGAGGTAGGTATTGTAACCATCCAAGCACTACAGTATAACTTAAGTTATAAAAACCTTTGAGATATTAAATATGACTAATTTTACTTTAATTTTAAAAGGTCTGCACTTTATACAAATACCTAAAACCTTTATTTTTATTTTATTTATTTATTTATTTTATTTTTTTCAATTAGAAAACAAATTGCTAGAATTACTTTTATCTGACAGGACCAAGTTTTTTTTTTTTATTATTACACTTAGTAAAGACAATCTAGGCATTTTTACATTCAGACCTTAAAACCACATTAAATTTCATATTGTTATCTAGATTTAGTTATTTCAATAATATTAGCGTTCACAAGATTAACAATATTATCAAAACGCTAACCACAACATTTTCCACACAGTTTTGGCCTCTTAAAATTAATACTATTTTTAACAGAAATAGAAATATAAAAATTTGTATTATTCCCACATTACAATGCTGTTGGAACCTGTCTCTGAACTGATTGATAATTTCTTAGAGTTGGTGAAATTCCTTATGGCAGGTGGCATTTTTCAGTCTGTATTAGAACTCAGTTTCATTAGAAAAGTTAATTACAATAATTTGCAACATTTCCCACCAAATTATTTATTCTAAGAAAACTTTAAGTCAGAGGAATTTCTCAAAAAGAGATTTAAAGACCCAATTTTTCCTTCTAGACTCCCAGCCACTCCCAATTTCTTCTTTGATATGTAAACCAGGGGTCGCGAGTTGGGTAAGTTTTTCTTTCTTGGATAAGCTCCAATAAAGAAATTTTTAACTGACTAATATTTTAGCTTCCCAGTCAGAAGCAACAAGACGGAGCTCTCAGGATTTTTCTGATTTTTACTTTTTGGCTGAGGTGTTTAGTCACAAAGTCCAGCCCCTCCAGGACAAATTTAAGTCCTGCTGGCCAGCAAAGAGGCAGAGTTTGCGACCACCATCTTGCCCTGTCCCTAACAGAGCCTGCCTTGAAATACAAAAACACAATGAAACAGAAAATAACAAGGAAGTGTAGAAATTGCCACTTAACACCAATTTTTGCACCTCTGGGAAGTTCGCCAGCAAGAGACCTTGGACTGAGCAGTCTGAGCCTGCTCTATGGTTGACTGAGAAAAGGCAATAGATAGTAACAGTCAAGAAATCAGTTATCACACAAATTCCCCACACATTCTGCCAAGCACTTCACCACTCACACTGACCGGTCTTCACTCTTACTTTAAACTTTTACGAATTTCTTTTGCTCTTTGGGCCATGCCCAATGAACTCCACACCTCTCCACGACTGGGAGGGATTTTTCCCTCACTGAGTAACTTCCAGTTTTGAAGAGAGACAGGAGAAAATGAACCAGAGAAGTGGAAAGCCAAAAAATAAAACCAAAACTAAAAAATGAGATCAAAATGAAATCAAACCAACCTGAAGGATCTGCAAAGGGCTCACGGCCAGTTTGGAAAGCCCGGCCGGGACTTGCATTGATCCTTGGAGCTCAGTGGAGTCTCCTTCATTGGAGCCAAGATTTCTGTTCCCTGCCGAGGAGGCCTCGCCTGACCTCCTCCCTGATGAGAAGGGCCCCTCTGGCTACTTCTCCCTTGGGCTCCTCAATAAAAGCAAATCACACAAGACAAGGAGAAACAACTCACACAAAACAGTAACAGACAGACAAAGTCTGACCTAAGTTCTAATTCTTGGGCAGTTTACAGATGTATACCACACTTACTTACAGAAGGGTATACTTACAGAGGGGGCTTCCGAGCATCCTCGGAATCCTCAAACCTCACTGAGGCATCCCTCAGATCAGTGACCTGCGGCCCTCTAGACACGTCTGTCAGCCACCACCGAGAACCCTCATGGGCCCTTACGGCAGTCACAATGCCCACACCAAGTGCAAATTTTACCTCCTAGGCGCCGGTGTTCTCAGAACCCCGAGGTGAGGCATTGATGTTCCTGAACAGGCATGAATATCTCGCTGGGGCCTCCAATGTTCAGTCCAGGAGAATGATGCACCATTCAAAGACACCAAGACCACAGTCTCGTGCAAAAACAGGAGGTTTATCTTCTTACAAGCATATGCAGAAGCTGTGCTAGAATCCAGCATAAGCCAGAAAATGCCAGCCCTGAGCCATGAGCTTACAAGCTATATATAGTATTTTAAACAATAGAAAGGTACAGTAGATTGATTTGCTTTAGGAAGTACATGACATCTGGCATTTTCCCACAATTGTGAAGGGGGGTGGGTGATCAGGGCAGTTAGGAAACTCAGGGGAAACTTTTCCTTTACATTAGGATGGCCGTCCCTGCTCTTTTTTGTTTTCCATTGGCCCGAATAATTGATTTCCATCATTTTATTCTAAGTCTGTGCCTGTCCTGCATTAGTAGATGTGTTTCTTGCAAGCAGCAGAAGTCCGGTTTATGTTTTCTAATCCAGTTGTCTAGTATATGTCTTTTAATGGGAGAGTTAGACCATTAACATTTAGGGAGATTGACAGAGAAGGCTGTTGTATAGTTGTGTTGTGTAGGGTTGTTGTTGTTACAATTGGAGATTTGGATGGTGTAATTCATCTCTAAGTAGGTCATATAAGATTGGTTTTGTTTGCACAAATATTGCAAGATCATTTTTATTTGAGAATATTTTTAGTCTTCCTTCCGATATGAATGAGAGTTTTTCTGGGTATTGGACCCTAGGTTGGAAATTTCTTTCATTCAGTCATTTAAATATGTCATTCCACTGTCTTCTTGCTTTAATTGTTTCAAATGGGAGATCTGGTTTGATTCTTATGTCCCTTCCTTTGTACTTGATGTTTTTTCTCCCTTATGACTTTTAAGAGTTCATCTTTCTCTTTGTTTTTATTTTGCCGTTTGGATTACTATATGTCTTGGTGTTGGCTTATTAGGGTCTATTATTAGGGACTCTTTATTTTCTGGAATTGCATCGAGGTCTCTTTCCAGAGGGTTGAAAAATTTTCTGCTATTGTTTCCCTGACCACTTGTTCTTCCCCTTTCCCTATTTCCTCCCCTTCTGGTATACCTACAATTCTTAGATTATTTCTTTTGTCTTTGTTTATTAAGTACTGGACTTTTTCTTCCAGTCCTATGCCTTTTATTTCCTTGTTGGTTTCCTGGTCAGTTTTTGATTGCAGTTTTTCTTCGAGTTGTTCTATACGTTTTTCCAACTGTGAGATTCTGCTCGTATGGCTTTTTCCATTATTTATTATTTCCTTAAATTCCATTTGTATGGAATTTCTCATATTCTATAGCAGTTCTTCTCTTAGTTGGCTTATTTTTTCATCCATGATTTTCTTGTACTCACTGGCTAATGCTTCTTTCTTTTTATTTACCATGATTTGCATTTCTTTTTTCATGGCTGTTTTCAGATCTTCATCTCTTGGATCTGTTCGTTTTGGTGGACTTGGAAACTTGTTTGTGTTTCCTTCCGTATCTCCAGATGTTAGGGTCTTCCTTGGTTTACCCATATTTCTTTGCAATTCTTGGTGATTCCTGGTTTGCAGGCCTATCGAGTAGAGCTCGCTTTTGCCACCTGTCTTGTTTGATATATGTATTTCTGGCTTGTTTGGTATTTTGCTTCCAATTTTATGGGCTCTTAATTATTTAAGAAATTTGGGTGTTAGGTCTGAGGTGGCTAGACCTATATGTTGTGTTAGGCGTGGGTGGGCGGGGCTTCCCTACCTGGAGCATGTGGGGGGAAACCAGGCAGAAGGGGAGCATGGGTGGGCGGGGCTTTCCTAACTGGAGCAGGTGGGGGAAACCAGGCAGAAGGGGCTGGGTGGGGCTTCCCTACCTGGAGCAGGCAGGGGGAAACCAGGCAGAAGGGGGCTGGCTCTGTTTTCACAGACAGTCTGGGTGGGCGGGAAACCAGGCAGAAGGGGGCTGGCGCCGTTTGCACGGATGGGCGGGGCTTCCCTACCTGGAGCAGGTGGGGGAAACCAGCTCATTTACAATTTTAAATATTTTTACAGGACTGAAATTCTTGGACCAAGGTTGTAGGAAAAACAAGATATTCTATGTCTAACCTAATCTTTTTTTAATATATTTCTTTAAGCAATATGATTGCAAATATGTTTGTAGTTGGGTTTAATTTATAGAAAAAGAACACCCAGGACAACATTCCCACCACCAGTGCCCCCATGTCCCTACTCCCCCACCCTCTCCCTGTATCTGAGACAGGCATTCTACTTTTCTCTCTCATTACCATTGTCATGATAGGTTAATGTATTTATTTCTCTAACTTCACTCATCACTTTGTGGTAAGTTTCATAACATGGGACAGTTCTTTCAGTCCTCTTCTCTATTTACTCTGGGTTTATTACAATAGTGTCTTCTATTTTTCTTCCACAGATGTGCCTGTCATACTCTGACTTATTTCACTCAACATAATAGTGTTTGATTTCCTTTCTGGATACCCTTGATATCTTTTTGTTGCCTAACTGTTATGATAAGCATGTCCAGAAATATGTTGAATAGGTGTGGTGAGAGGAGGCAGCCTTGTCTTGTGCCAGATGTTTGAGGAAAGGCCTTTAATTTATCTCCGTTGAAAATAATTTTGCCAATAGCTTGTGGTAGATGACCTTGACTATACAGAAAAAAGTTCCTTCCATTCTGATTTTGTTGAGAGTTTTTTTTTTATTATGAATGGTTGTTGGACCTTAGCAAATGCTTTCTCTGCATCTATTGATAAGATCATATGGCTTTATTTTTCCTTTTGTTGATATGGTGTATTATGTTGATTGATTTATGTATATTAAACTATTCTTGCATTTCTGGAATGAAACCTATTTGCTCATGATGTATGACCTTCTTGATGAGGTTTTGGATTTTATTTGGTAGTATTTTTATGAGGCTCTTTGCAATGTGTTTATCAGGGATATTGGTCTGTAGCTTTCTTTTTTTGCAGCATTCCTGTCAGGTTTTGGTATCAGAGTTTCATAAAGACTATTTGGAAGTGTTTCTCTTTCTTCAATTTCCTGAATGAGCCTTAAAAGGATTGTTAGTAGTTCCTCTTGAAAGGATTGAAAAAATTCGCTGTGAATCTATCTGACTTGGGCTTTTGTCTTTGGGAAGACTTTTGATTGCCATTTTAATTTCCTCAGTAGTGATGAGTCTGTTTAGATATGCTAGATCATCCTGACTTAACCATGGAATACAGTTAAGAGTCGAAAATTTTACCCATTTCTTCCCGGTTCTGTTTTGTGGCACAGTTTCTCAAAGTAATCTCTGATTACCCATTGAATCTCTACAGAATCTGTAGTGATCTCTTCATTTTTAACTCAGTTTATTAAGTTTCTGTCTCTCCCTTTCTTTACTAGTGGTTTATCAATCTTGTTTATTTTTTCAGAGAACAAACATTTGCTTTTGTTGATCTTTCAGATTGACTTTTTATTAATATTTTTATTTAAATACCTTGGTTACAAACATGATTGTGGTTGGGTTTCAGTCATAAGATGACACCCCCCCATCAGCAGTGCAACATTCCCATCACCAATGACCCAAATATCCCTCCTCCTCTCCCCGCCCCTACCTGTATTAGACAGGCTTTCCACTTCCCTCATATATTTTCATTATTAGGATAGTTCGCAATGTGGTTATTTCTCTAACTAAACTCATCACTCTTTGTGGTGAGTATCATGAGGTCGGCTGTAACATCTAGTGCTCCTCTCTTATGTCTCTGAAAATTATTGAGAAATGTCTTTTATTTTTCTTAAAACCCATAGATGAGTGAGACCATTCTGCGTCTCTCTCTCTCTCTCTCTCTCTCTCTCTCTGACTTATTTCACTCAGCATAATAGATTCCATGTACATCCATGTATAGGAAAATTTCATGACGTCATCTCTCCTGATGGCTGCATAATATTCCATTGTGTATATGTACCACAGTTTCTTTAGCCATTCATCTGTAGAAGGGCATCTTTGTTGTTTCCAAAGTCTTGCTATGGTAAATAGTGCTGCAATAAATATAGGTGTAAGGAAGGGGTTTTTTGTATTGTATTTTTGTGTTCCTAGGGTATATTCCTAGGAGTGGTATAGCTGGATAATATGGGAGCTCAATTTCCAATTTTTGGAGGAATCTCCATATGGCTCTCCAGAAAGGTTGAACTAGTCGGCATTCCCACCAGCAGTGGATAAGAGTTCCTGTCTCACCGCATCCCCACCAACACTGCTTGTTCTCATTCTTTGTGATGTGTGACAGTCTCTGTGGTGTGAGGTGGTACCTCACAGCTGTTTTGATTTCCATCTCCGTGATGGTTAGAGAAGTTTCTGAATTGTTGTTTGTCTGTGAAACCATGTATTCTTTCCTCAAGCCTGAAAGTGAGTTTTGCTGGGTACAGTATTCTAGGTGAAGCATTTATTTCATTGAGTTTTGTCACTTCCCACCACTGCTTTCTGGCCTTGAGTGTTTCTTGTGGCAGGTCTGCTGTAAATCTCAAGAATGTTCCCTTGAATGTAATTTTCCTGTCTCTATCTGTGGGATTCATCATTGTTACTAGGTGTGTCTTGCAGTCTCTTTTGGTTGGTACTCTTCAGGCATGCAGGATTTGATCGCATATATTCTTTAGCTCTGGAAGTTTCTCTTTAATGATGTTCTTGACCATTGATTCTTCCTGGAAATTTTCTTCTTGGGTCTCTGGAATCATTCATGATTCTTAAGTTGTTTCTGTTGAGCTTATCATATACTTCTATTTTCATCTGTTCCCATTCTTGGACTAATTTTTCAATTGTTTGATCATTTGCTTTAAGTTTTTTCCCAATCTTTCCTGCTGTATGTAGTTGTTATTTATCTCATCTTCCATAGCACTAATTCTATTCACAGCTTCTGTTACCCTGTTGGAGAGCTCATCCATTTTGTTATTCAATTTGTTTACTGAGTTTTCAGGCCTGTTATTTGACCTATTATTTCAGTTTGGAGTTTTCTGATTTCTGTCTTCATATTTTTTTTTGGTTCTTATTAGTGTTCTGTTCAACTCAAATCATGGTTTCTTTGAGTTCTTTGAGCATCTTCCATATTTCTTGTCTAAACTCCTTACCTGAGAGACTGGTTAGTTGGTTGGCCGTTTTCTGGTCATCAAAATTGTGATCTTCATTCTCTATGTCTGATGCTGGCCTGCGTTTTTTCCCCATTGTCACACTTGTATTGTGTTGTGGCGGTATTCATTGGCTAAATGATGTGCACTGCCACGCTCCTCCTGCTCCGCCCTTTCTGTGTGGGTTGAGTCGCCTCCAAAGAAGGGGAACCCTCCGTGGATGAAGCCTCACACAGGATCAAATCTTAGGCTTGAGCACACAGCAGAGAAGACAGTCCAGAGAGTAATGCTGGGCTTTAGTTATCCAGCACAGTTCCTAGTGTGATTTTTTTCTTCTTGTTGCAGTGGCGTTCTTTCATTATAAAGAGTGCACGGCCGCATAGGCCATGCTATTCTGAAGCTTCAGGGAGATGAATTTTCTGGGCCCTTTTCAGCCCACTTCTAAGAGGTTCAGGAGACAGGACAGTAAACAAACACACACAGGCAGCACTCACAGTTTCTTACATTTGGAAACCAGTGGGCAGGTGTAGATTTTTCCAGCCTGATGTTACAAACAGGGGACCTGCCTTTTGTGAAGTACTGCTGTTAGCCAGTTTTCATGTTTGGAAGCAGTTGCTTGGCGTTCCGGCCCTTGAATGGCCTCTTGGAGAGAAAATTTTCTGGGCCCTTTCTGGCCCACTCCCAAGAGGTTCAGGACAGTAGACAAACACACAAAGCTCAGATTGATTTTTTGATTTTCACTCTAAGTTTTGTTATTTCCTTCTGCGTACTTATTTTTTGGTTCATTTTGTTGATCATTTTCTAATTTTTTAAGCTGTGTCATTAAGCTATTTATGTAGTACCCTTCTTCCTTCCTGATGTGTGTTTGTTTGCAAAGCTATAAATTTTCCTCTTAGTACTTCTTTTGCTGTGTCCCACAAATTCTGTTAATTTGTGTCTTTATTTGCATTTGTTTCCAGGAATCTTTTGATTTCCTCTTTGATTTCATCTCTGACCCAATGGTTGTTCAGTAGTGAGCTGTTATATTCCAGGTGTTAAAGTTTCTCTTCTGTGCTTCTTTGCATTTGACTTCAGATTTCAGTGTATTGTGACTTTTTGGGTCAGCTAGTTGTCATCGTCATTCTCTTTGCATTGTGTTGGCCTGCATAGATTTCCATTGTCATGCATGTAATGTGGTATTTTCTTCATGTTTGCTATAGTTCATTGATAGGAGATGCGCATATTCTATCTTCTGGGTCAACTTCTATGCCTTCTTATAGTATTTTCTGAAGCTGAGTGTTTCTGTGTTTATTTTTATCCAAAAAGTGCTGAAGTGATAGAACAGTGGGTAGGGCATTTACCTTGCAGATTTAATCCTGGCATCTCATATGGTCTCCTGACCTTTCCAGGAGTAACTATAAAATCCAGAGCCAGGAGTAACACCTGAGTGTTCCTGGGTGTGACTCAAAACCCCAAATATCTTTTTTCTCTAAGTCATTAAATAAAATTGTACAGAAATACAATATTGCTCTTTTATTGTCTGATAAAATGTTTATGCCTATATTTTTTAAGCTCATGAGCAGTTTTCTATTCCTCATATATCCTTTTCAAATAATATGTAATGAATAACAGAAAAATTTATTGTCATATTCTATTTTTAATGATGAATAACCTAGTTTTCCTTCCCTCTTTCCTTCCTTCCTTTTTTCATCCTTCCTTCCTTCCTTCCTCCCTGCCTTCCCTCCTTCCCTCTTCCATTTTGTTTCTTTTTTTTCTCCTTCCTTCCTTCCTTCCTTCCTTCCTTCCTTCCTTCCTTCCTTCCTTCCTTTTTCCTTCCTTTCTTCCTGTTTTCCCTCTTTCACTGTTTTTCCCTCCTTCCTTACTTTCTTCCTTTCTTTTTTCCTACCTTCCTTCTTCCTCCCTGCCTTCCCTCGTTCCCTCTTCCATTCTGTTTCTTTTCCCCTCCTTTCTTCTTTCCATTTCCCTTCCTTTTCTTCCTCCTCCTTCCTTTTCTCATTCATTTCCTCCTTCCTTCCCTCCTTTCCTACCTTCCTCTTTTCTTCCATCCTTTCCTTCTTTCCATATTTTCCTTCCTTCCCTCCATTTTTCCCCTCCCTCCCTTCGTTCTGTCTTTTTCTCTCATTCTTCTGTCTTTCTTTCTTTCTTTCTTACTTTCTTTCTTTCTTACTTTCTTTCTTTCTTTCTTTCTTTCTTTCTTTCTTTCTTTCTTTCTTTCTTTCTTAGGTGGCATGCCTGACCCATGTAGCTGCTAATTATCTTATTAGCCAAAAGGAAGCAGAACGCTGGGGCACAGCTCATGGCAGTATTGTTCCTTACCAGGTAAGAATTTGTGAATTAAGTATTATTCTACTGCAGTTTTTTAATATAATTTTTATTTGATCATAGTGGTTTACATATTGTTGACAATAATATTATGGGTACATATTTACATAAGATCAGGGGGTTCCTATCAACGTTTTGTCCTCCATACCCCTTCATGTTCATCCTACCTCCCATATCTTCCTCCCTCACCCCCGGGGCTGCGAGAATATGTGGTCCCCTCTGTACCTAGCTTACTACTTAGAAGTCTCAGTCTTGGTGCCTCCCTTATTTCCCCCTCTAACTGGGAGGAAGGATTACATAGTTCAAGTTATGTTGTTTTATTTGAAGAAGAGAAAAGTAGTAAACTGGGGTAAAAGTCTAATATGCTGAGAATGCGTGGAATCCTTCTAGAGGCTCTCATCGTCTGTTTGAGAGATGAAGTAGAAAAATAAGGTGAAACATCCCACAATACAAAAAGAATTGTCAAATATCCAGTGAGCACTCCAGTGATAACGATAGGCACCACAAAAAAAGCCATGGTCTTGAGTTAAAAAACATGGCGGAGCACCTAAAGAAAGAAAAGAACAACAACAACAACAACAACAACAAAATAACAAAAAAAACCCCAATATAAATATAAATGGGGACAACAACTTCAATAACCACACCAAAACAAAGTAATCGACAAAAAGTAGATAGGTAAATAAAAATAAAAAAATAATAAATGAAGAATAAAAAATAATAGATAAATGATAAAAACGTTTTGTGCTTTTTGCCTTTTTTTCCCCTCCTGCACTGGCACAGTAAATATTGGGGTCATTCGAAAAGGGATTCACTTGGCCTAAGCATTATGGGGTTTCTCCACCCTTTGGGTATATTGTCACAGGATTAACTATAGACTCCGTTCAAGTTCATTTACTCTACCGGTGGTGCTTTCATGGTGTTTGGAAAACTTCTGCTGCATCCTGGGTGATGAGATAAGACCTCTGTATCTAGAGATCTCAGTATCTGTACAGGTTCAGGAGTGGGACTTATGGTGAAGTCTTTCTTTGTGGTTCTAGAAGTTATGTTCCCTCAGTGTCATTTTAATCTATCTTCTGTGGTTGGTGGTCTTGGTCTTTGCACTGATCCTAGGATGAAACTTAGGATAGCACCTTTCATTGTGTTTCCAGAAGCACCATTCCATTGCAATTGTCTCTGCCGGACCTTTGGAACTGGGGATCATGGTTGTTGTGCGGGTCGTATTTCAAACCCTAAACTAGGGCTTTTTTATTGGTCTCAAGACATATTCAGTCCAGTCATGGTTCTAGCAGCCAGTCATCTGTAAATTGTGGTCTTGGGTTTTGGACTGACCAAAGGATGACAAGTCTTCTGATTTTGTCTTATCGTTAGCTGGTGAGGTAGGATAGCCTGTTCTTAGGTCAAGTTGTTCCCATTTTCTTTGTTATCAGGATATCATTTTAGAGCTGGCACTTGGTGGCCCAGCGGTATTAAGGATGTCCCGGGTGGGTTTTTTTCCTGTAGTTGTTGTGAAGAACTGTGTCAATTCTATGTCTGTGATCCAAGGTTCAAGGCTAGACGGATGGTGTCTAATCACCTGAGCTCTAAGTTGGGTCCACATGACATATTTTCAAGGTGGGAGATATCCCTGTATTGTAAACAAGTATGAGTTCTTTTTATTTATTTATTTATTTTTTTGTGGTTTTTGGGTCACACCCGGCAGTGCTCAGGGGTTATTCCTGGCTCCAGGCTCAGAAATTGCTCCTGGCAGGCACGGGGGATCATATGGGGCACCAGGATTTGAACCAATGACCTCCTGCATGAAAGGCAAATGCCTTACCTCCATGCTATCTCTCTGGCCCCCAAGTATGAGTTCTTATCTCTAGTAGATAAAGCTGTTTTTTATGTGTAAGATTTCCCCTTTTTTTTAGTGTGCCTTTGCAGGGAGAAATGGTGCTACTTTGTATTGTCGGTGCATTTTGGGGGTGGCCAGAGAAGAAAACAGAAACAGGTCACACATCCAAACAAGATAAAAATAGGAATAAAAGTATATGTGCTCACATATGTATATGTAAAACAATCATTTAAAAAATGAATTAATGAAATAATTAAAGGAACCATGTTCTGTCTGAGACTACCTTACTTTTGGGGAAAAGCAGGTAAAGAGGTGGTGCAATAACGGTCTTATACTTATGTTGGAAGTATAGGTTTCCCCATTGTCTTTTGAAATTTTCTTGTGGTATGTGGGTTCCCAGGCAACTTTCCTTCACTCCCCCTGACCTTCTTGAGATTGGCAAAGGATTTGTGGCAGGGAGGTCTTGTAAGAGTTCTTGCATTGGGGATACTTTTGGAGCTAAGTCCGGTTCAAGTAACAGTCCACGGTAGGGGGATTTGGTAGGGAGGGCTTTGCAGCATGAGTCCGCCAGGGAGTTGGTTGCCTTTTCTTGAGGGGGGCGAGGTATGGGTTTGACTTGGTGTCCCTTTGCTTCGGTGCTGGGTACTGGTTCATTGGAGTAGGAGGTCAGTCTTGATGCCTGATGGATTAATAACTAAGGGTGAAGAGTTTTAATACGGTCGGAGGTCTGGATGGGATTGAGGGGTGAAAGGGTTGTTGGATTTCCAAAGGGGGGAAAGAGGAAGGTATATGGAAGGGGTTGGGAAGAAGAAAAGAGAAAACAGAAAGAAAGTGAGAAGAGAAAAAAATAAAAGAGGAGAAAAAAAAGAAAAAAGAAAGTAGTGAGAAGAGAGGAGGAAATAGCAAGGGAATGCTGGTTTGCTTGAATGTGTTTGATGAGTAGGGCCTGTAGTATAAGTCTGTACGTCACCATTGCTGCTTCATTGGTCTGACTGGTCACATGCTTCAAATACTAAAAGAAGGTATCACCTAGAGATAAAGAGTTTTCTCGGGACCTTCTCGTAGTGCAAGCTGGGTATGGTATCTCATGTGACTGAGTCCCGAGATGCCATCTTAGTTTGTCCACCCTTTGTATCCAAGAATACCTGTGGACAGAAAAGCCGAGAGATTATTTTAAATATAGTAAGAATAAGGAATTAAAACATAGTATTAATATGGGATGTTTCCTTTGGAGTCATTGATTTCCCATGGTATACTTTACCTGTGCTTCTGTATTAGATACCTAAGGGATTATTATGGGCCTTTGTAGTAGAAGGCTGATTACTTACCTGTTCTCTCTATTCTGCTGTTTCTACTGTTGCTGGTTTCTTTATAGTATAATGTGTAGTCAAGAGTTTGTGTTGTTCTTTTTTCATGTATTTTGGGCACTGCTCCCGAGTATACGTTGAGTATTACCGTGTTTGGAGTTTCTACCCTGTTATACCTTGTTATTTGATTATTGAGTATTAGTTGTACATAAGGTGTATGTTCTAGGTGCTTCATAATAGTGCTATCATTCTGTGTTTATCTTTTGTCTTCTGACTTACTTCGTTTAACATAATATGTTCTAGGTCCATCCATGTTGCTGCAAAGTCTGTGATTGTATCATTTTTGACTGCCATGTAGTATTCCATTGTGTATAAATACCACATCTCAATGATCCATTTATCTGCTGTTGGACATCTAGGTTAGTTCCAAGACTTGACTATTATACTGAGTGCTGTGATAAATAGTAGGGTGCACCCATTCTTTGGAATGAATGTCCTTCCATCTTGGGGGTATGTACCTAGAAGAGCAATTGCTGGGTCAAATGGCAGCTCAATTCTGAGTTCTTTGAGCACTCTCTAGACTGTTCTCCATAGGTATTGGACTAGGGGGCATTCCCACCAGCAGTGGATGAGAGTGCCTTTCATACCGCATCCCTGCCAACAGAGATTGTTCCCATTATTTTTTATGTGAGCCATTCTCACTGGTGTAAGGTGATACTTCATTGTTGTCTTGATTTGGATCTCCCTGATGATGAGTGAAGGTGAGCATGTTTTCATGTGTTTGTTGGCCATCCTTCTGTCTTCCTCCAAGAAGTGTCTATTCATTTCATCTCCCCATTTTTTATGGCTTTGTTTGGTTTTGGGGGGCTCAGCTTTCTGAGTGTTATGTATGTTCTAAATATCAGCCCTTTATCTGATATGTCGAGTGAAAAGATTTTTTCCCATTCTGTTAACTGTCTTCTTGTGTTCAGTAGGGTTTCTTTTGCCATGCAGAAGCTTTTTAGTTTGATGTAGTCCCATTTGTTTATGTTTGATGCTAAAGTTCTTGCCATTGGTGTTCCATCTTCGAAGACCTTTTTGATATATAGGTCTTCGAGTGTTCTGCCTATTTTGTTCTCTATAAACTTTATAGATTCCGGTCTGATTTCAAGGTCTTTGATAAATTTTGAGTTGATTTTTGTATAAGGAGTGAGGTATGGGTCAATTTTCACTTTCATACATGTGGTTTTCCAGTTGTACCAACACCATTTGTTGAAGTGACTTTCTTTGTTCCATTTCAAGTTCTTGCCTCTTTTATCAAATATTAGTTGGCTGTATATCTGGGGGTTTATGCCTGGGAATTCTGTTCTGACCCACTGGTCTGAGGTCTTGTCTCTTTTCCAGTACCATGCTGTTTTGATTACTATGGCTTTATAATATAGTTTCAAGTTAGGTAAGGAGATGCCACCCAGCTTCTTGTTTTTCAGTATGTGTTTAATATCCTGGGTCTTTTGTGGTTCCAGATGAATTTTGTGATTGATTGTTCTAATTCTTTAAAGAATGATGCCTGAATTTGGATAGGGATTGCATTAAATCTGTATAGTAGTTTGGGTAGGATAGTCATTTTGACTATGTTAATCCTACCTATCCATGAGCATGGGATGTTCTTCCATTTCTTTAGATACTCTTCAATTTTCTTCTGAAATGTTTTGAAGTTTCCCTGGTATAGGTCTTTCACTTCCCTTGTAAGGCTGATTCCTAGGTACGTGATATATTTTGGTACTATTTTAAATGGAATTGTATTTTTAATCTCTCTCTCCTCAACTTCGTTGTTTGTGTATAGAAACGCTACTGTCTTTTGTGTATTGACTTTGTATCCAGCCACTTTGCTGTATTGGTTAATTGTTTCTAGGAGTTTTACTGTGGACTCTTTGGGGTTTTCAATGTATATCATCATATCGTCTACAAATAGAGATAGTTTGAGTTCCTCTTACCCAATTTGGATTCCTTTGATTTCCTTCTCTTGTCGAATTGCTATTGCTAGGACTTCTAAGGTTATATTGAATAAGAGTGGAGAGAGTAGACAGCCTTGCCTAGTTCCTGACCTTAGTGAGAATGCTTCTAGCTTCTCGCCATTAAGTATAATGTTGGCTGTAGGCTTTTCATAGATAGCTGTAACTATCTTGAGGAAGGTTCCTTCTAATCCTATTTTGCTGAGTGTCTTTAACATGAAGGGGTGTTGGATTTTGTCAAACGCTTTCTCTGCATTGATTGATATGATCATGTGGTTTTTGTCTTTCTTGTTGTTGATGTGATGTATAATGTTGATTGATTTGCGTATGTCGAACCAACCTTGCATTCCTGGTATAAAACCCACTTGGTCATGATGTTTGATCTTTTTGATGAAGTGCTGGATTCGGTTTGCTAAGATTTTGTTGAGTATCTTTGCATCTATGTTCATTAGTGAGATTGGTCTGTAGTTTTCTTTCTTGGTTGTGTCTTTGCCATCTTTGGGAATGAGTGTGATATTAGTCTCATAAAAGGAATTGGGGAGGATTCCTGTTTTCTCTATGGTTTGGAAGAGCCTATGGAAAAGTGGTAGTAGGTCTTCTCAAAGTGTTTGGTAGAATTTACCTGTAAAACCATCTGGGCCTGGACTTTTGTTCTTAGGGAGTTTCTTAATTACATCTTCAATTTCTTCTGAGGTGATTGGTTTATTTAGTCTTTCTAGTTCTTCCTTTTCCAGTCTCGGAAGATGGTATTTTTCTAGGAATCTGTCAATTTCTACTGGGTTCTCTAGCCTAGCTGAGTATAGTTGTTCATAATATGATCTCATGATATATCTTGGGGTTCTGTTGTAATCTCTCCCCTTTCATTTGTGATCCTACTGATTTAGGTGTTTTTCCTTTTTTTTTTGGTGAGTTTTGCCAGTGGTTTGTCTATCTTGTTTATTTTTTCGAAAAACCAACTCCTGGTCTCATTGATTTTTTGTATTGTTTTCTTAGTTTCTATGTTGTTGTTTTTTCTGCTCCGGTTTTTATTATTTCTTGCCTTCTGGTTGTGGTTGGATTTCTTTGCTGCTGTTGTTCCAATTCCTTGAGTTGATCGTTTAAACTGTTGATTTTGTTATTTTCCTGTTTCTTGACAGAGGCCTGTATTGCTATGAGTTTCCCCCTAATTACTGCTTTTGCTGTGTCCCACAAATTTTGACACGTTGTTTCTTCATTATCATTTGTCTCAAGGAATCTTTTTATTTCTGTCTTTTTTTTTCCAGGCACAACTTTATTTTTATTTTTTTATTTATTTATTTATTTTTCGTTCGTTTGTCTTGAAATCAGTAAAAGAAATTGGGTTCCTAGAAGATGCAGTGGTCTAAGCAGCAGCAAATTTATGCATTCGACCTTATTTTCTTTTTTGTTGTTGGTTTAAATGTGTTCGATTAGCACATTGCTGGTACACCTCATTTGCATGAAATTCTGCACCACACAAACTAATTGTAGTAAAGTTACACCCCGCCCCACCCACCCCAGGGACAAAACAAAACAAAAAACCCCAATCCTTCTGAAAAATTCCCAAACAAAACCAAACCTGCTTTGTAAGAGAATTTTACTGAAATCCAACCAAAATTCAAGAAGTGGACTGTGGCAAAATTATAAATGAAAAAATACCATTTTTTAACATTTGGCCATCAACTGAAGGAAATGGTTTGTCTACACAAATTCTTGTAAAATGTTTAAATGTTACATCGTCTACCCTCAAATGGTCCTCAGACTTAAGCATACCGAACAGGAAAGAAAAGGAGAATGCAACTGAGTGCTAAGGCAGAATATTTTGTCAGAAGTAATGAAGGTAGAGTATACCTATGAAATAGCAAGTGCAAAATTTCATAGGGCCAACAAAATAACAGTCTCTATTTTCATTGACACAGGCGAAGTGAATCTTGCAATTACCAGTTGCATTATATGCACCAAATAAAGCTCCTAAAATTGATATTAGAAGGCATCACCTTAAGTTTTCCAGGCTGCAACTGTGCTAATTTTAAAATGGTTTTCTTAAATTTATTTATTTTATTTAGACATAACACGAGGAATGTGTTAAAACTGGTGTAATAGCTCAATAGAATAAGTATTCCAGATTTTGGGAGGGATGAAGGGGGAGATATTCAGAACCCTTCACCAGAATCCCCCCAACTTGATCATACTGGATTAATGATGTGTTGTGGATGTGGTTAATTAATGACACCAGCTTGATGGATCTTTCTTTCTGCACCAAAACCCATAGAGTTTTCTGGTCCCCTGGGCTGACAAAGGACCATTAGGTGAGGAGCACTGGCATCGTCCAGCGTGATGTTCTTCAACCGATTAACCAACTGATCAGGTCTCGGAGCCACAACAGCCTTGGGGCCCTCGCAGACTTGCCAAACGTTATAGGCACTGTACTTGCCAGTGCGCTGATTCAGAATCACTGAGAATTCCACTTCGTCTCCAGCCTGGAGCTCAATGCCATCCTACACTTCTTTCACGTGGAAAAAGAGCTTCTTGCTATCTCCTACTTCATAGTTAATGAAGCCAAACTGATCTTTCACACACTCCACTGTGGCCCTATGCAGGGGTGTGATATTGTAGGCCATAGTCTGTGCATTTTGGCCCAGAACACACAACTGAAACTTGACACTCTCCCCTTTTTGCAGGTAATCCCCTTTGTTGGCCATTCCAACTATGCCAAATGGGTAGACTTCATCTTTCATATCTCCTTCCTCCACAATCTCAATCTTTCCTTGGTACTCAGTCTGTGTTGGATCCACACTCCTCAAGGGATGAATGACTTTACCAGAGTAGATGGGGGGGGTCAGCTTCCTCAGTAAAGCATTCACTGAGTGTGTCTTCTTCACTTTTTCTGCACTGACTTTGTTGCCTTTGCCCTTGGACAAGCTGTACTCAACCATGTCTTCCAGTTCCAGGCTATCAACATCACCAGAGAACTCACTGTAATGGAAAAAGATTTCCTTATCATGATTGGCTGTTTCAATGAATCCAAATTTATCCTTTAGCGTTGCCACGTAACCCAAGTGCTTCTTGGAGTTGGAGTTACGACCTAAAAGCCACACACAAGTTTCAATCTGCTGACCAGGTCTCTGTTTGTCACTAATACTAAATTCAACCTTATCTCCTATCTGAGGAGAAGTTGAGCCTTCTGCATTCTTGGCTTGAAAAGCAATGGTCAGTTTCGCCCACAATCATCATAAGCAATAATGCCACCCTCAGCTTCCTTTTCTTTGCCTTTATTTGGACTAGTGGTTTTACGATTGGAAAAAGTGGTTTCTTTTTCTACAGTGCCCAGAAAACGATGATCCGAATGGGAATGGAATGAAACTGTGCCCTTGGGAAGTTTTTTAATCCTAATAGTATGATTTCTTTAGGCAGACAGCATATCAGGAACCACAGTAAATGCAACCTCATCTGCTATATGGAGCTGGTTCCCATCCAGAATTTCACTGAATTGGAAGAACATACGAGCATTGCAATCTACACACTTGATGAAACCGAAACCGTCTCTCATGGCAGCAATTACACCCATTTCTCTAGCTTCATTCGTGAACTGAAACGTATTTGATAGAACTTCTATGTTGGTTGCTCGCTCTAACTTGTCACGTCGGTCTGTTGAAATATTAAACCTGACATGGTCTCCTTCTAGCAAGGTCACCTTGGATTTTGTATCTTTGTCTCCAAAGGGAAGTTCTTTAGGTATCATGAAGTCAACTTTGATGTGTCCTGGCAACGGATCATTCTGATTTTTACTGGGTACTTTTGGGATAACTTTGGTGACAGTTCCTTCAAAATGTTCAATGTTGGCCCAGAGAGATAGCACAGCGGTGTTTGCCTTGCAAGCAGCCGATCCAGGACCAAAGGTGGTTGGTTCGAATCCCGGTGTCCCATATGGTCCCCCGTGCCTGCCAGGAGCTATTTCTGAGCAGACAGCCAGGAGTAACCCCTGAGCACCGCCGGGTGTGGCCCAAAAACAAAACAAAACAAAAATGTTCAATGCTAATATCTTCAAAAATAACTGTTCCTTGAGGCAATAATCTGACATCTGTTGCAACTTCTTTACCATTTCTGTCTTTGATTGTGAATTCCACATCATCTCCAGGCTGTAAGGTTTCTAAATCACCTTTGAATTCACTACAGTGAAAGAATATTTCTTTTACAACATCACCTCTTTCAATAAAGCCAAACGCCTCCTTCATGGCACAAACTACTTTCTGACAGCGGGCTTTTTCTTTTTTAACAACATAATGTTATGAGCACTTACAGCACCAGTATGTTTATTGTTATCAATTACAAAGTTTATTTTATCTTCAGTTTCCAGCTAAACATTCCTTCAACATCTTCGGGGGTGTAAGTCAGGTAAAATACTTCTTGTCCATTAGTTCGTTCTTCAGGGAGAATTTCTGGTTTTATCTTCACCAGTTTAATAGCAATGGGTTTTCCAGTCCATCAGTCAGATGAGACTTCGAATTCAACATCATCTCCTACTTTTAAGTCTTGCAAATTGCCATTATACTGTGAACAGTGGAAGAAAAGTCTCGCTTGACATTCTGAACACTGAATAAATCCATAAGAGATTAGTAGTTTTTCAATAACCCCAGTTTCATGCAATGCTGCTGAAGTACCATTGGGGTAACCGTTGTGTCCATTGTTGTGGAGAAGGTTTGGACCAAAGCTCATCTCGCAGCGATAATCAAATATTGCACTTTCAGTAGTATTTGCTGACTTTTCTTTTTCAGCACACGTTTCAAAGGGTGAAAGTTGCTAGTATTAAAAAAAGAGCAAGAGAAAATGATCTATCAAGCTAATAAAGAATACAACTGCTGCTGCACCGGGCAATCTCACAGTACAGCACTGAAGAAAACAAAGACTACTAGCAGCATTGGGAAGTGCTCTTTCAAAGCTGTTGAGTAGGCACAAACTTCTTGTTTCAGATCAAGTGTTGTGTCTTCAACTTAAGTGTACTCTTCTTTGGTCTTGTTGGTTGTTTCGAGGTTTATTCCTTGCTGATCTTAACTTGAAGCAGCAGTTTTAGGTGGTAAAGTCTGTTCTGTTACACTTCATACCCAACAGCTCAGCGCCCCCTCTCCAGCGCCGCCATAAAGCGGCCCAGTACATAGAAATAAAAAAAAAAGTGCACGGCTCTCGCGAGACTTTGGCTGGAATCTTTTTATTTCTTCATTGAGTTGTTCTTTGATCCAGCTGTTGTTGAGCAGCATGTTGTTTAATCTCCAGGTATTAGTTTTTTTCCATTGTTTCTTCTTGAAGTCAATTTTGACCTCTATTGCATAGTGATAGGGTACTTCTAATGATCCTTACATTTGTGGTCTTATATAGGTTGGCTTTGTATCCTAAGACATGGTCTATTTTGGAGAAGGTTCCATGTGGGCTTGAGAAGAATGTGTATTCTGCTTTCTGGGAATGGAGGGCTCTATATAAGTCTATTAGCCCTAGATCTTTTAATTTTTCATTTATGTCTTTTATTTCTTTGCTATTTTTCTGTTTGGTGGATCTGTCCAGTGGTGATAGTGGAGTATTGAGGTCCCCTACTATTATCACATTTCCCTTCATGTGTTTCTCCAGGTTTGCGAGCAGTTGCCTCACATATTTTGCTGGCTCTACATTAGGTGTATAGATATTGACCAGGGTTAGTACTTCTTGATCTAATGTTGCCCTGATCAGTAGGTAGTGACCCTCTTTGTCTTTGATCACTTTCTTGAGATTGAATGCAATTTGGTCTGATATAAGAATGGCTGTCCCTGCTCTTTTTTGTTTTCCATTGGCCTGTATAATTACTTTCCATACTTTTATTCTAAGCCGGTGCTTATCCTGTAGTTGTAGGTGTGTTTCTTGCAGATAGCAGAAGTCCGGTTTATTTTTCCTAATCCAGTTCTCTACTATGTGTCTTTTAATTGGAGAGTTTAGTCCATTAACATTTAGGAAGTTATTGACAGAGATGACTGTTGTGCAGTTGTGTTGTGAGGAGTGGTTGTTGTTACAATCGGGGATTTGGATTGTGTAATTTGTCTCTGAGTAGGTCGTTTAGGATCGGCTTTGTTTGCACAAATAGTTCAAGTTCATTCATGTTTGAGAATGTTTTTAGTCTGCCCTCCCATATGAATGATAGTTTTGCTGGGTATTGGACCCTGGGTTGGAAATTTCTTTCATTCAGTCATTTAAATATGTCATTCCACTGTCTTCTTGCTTGAATTATTTCAAATGGGAGATCTGGTTTGATTCTTATGTCCCTTCCTTTGTACTTGAGGTTTTTTTCCTCCCTTATTGCTTTAAGGAGTTCCTCTTTCTCTTTGTTTCTTGCCATTTGGATTACTATATGTCTTGGTGTTGGTTTATTAGGGTCTATTTTATTAGGGGCTCTCTTCACTTCCTGGATTTGCCCTGAAGTTTCTTTCTAGAGGGTGGGAAAGTTCTTTGCTATTATTTCCCTTACTAGCTGTTCTTCCCCTTTCCCTATTTCCTCCCCTTCTGGTATACCCACAATTCTTAGATTGTTTCTTTTGTCCTTGTTCATTAGATATTGGATTTTTCCTTCCAGTGCTTTGCCTTTTATTTCTTTGTTGGTTTCTTGATCATTTTTTGTTTGCACTTTTTCTTCGAGTTCCTCAATGTGCTTCTCCAACTCTCTGTTTCTGCTAAAAAGGCTTGTTGCTTTGTCTTTTAATTCCTTCAATTCTTTTTGTATGGAATCTCTAATGTTCTTTAACATTTCTTCTTTAATTTGTCTAATTTATTCATCCATAGATTTCTTATACTTGGTAGCTAGGGTTTCTTTCATTTCTTGTATCAATTCTTGCATTTCCTTCCTCATGGCTGCTTTTAGGTCTTCTTCCCATGGATCTGTGCATTTTGGTGGACTTAGAAACTTGCTAGGGTTTGTCTCCGTATCTCCAGCTATTAGGGTTTTTTTTGATTTACCCATATTTCTTTGTATTTATTGGTGTGCTTTGGAATGCTGTGCCTTCTAAATTCAGCCTGCTTTGGTCCCCTGAGGAGTGTAAATGGGTCCCATCACTGAAGGTGGTTCTAGAGGGGACTGTTGGGTGAGCTCGCTGAGGTTTGGCTCCTCCTGTTCTCTTTATGTGGCCTGATCCATTGATTCTCCCTTTTGTTGTCTGCTAGTGCAGGTCCTACTCTGGCCACAATGGTGGAGGGCGTTGTTGAGCCTAGCTCTTTCTCCTCCCCTTTGCTACCTAGAGGTCAGCCTTCCTTCAGTGGGTCTTGTCAATTTCCTTCTCCTTATTCCTGTCAGCGGTGCAGTTCCGCTCCTGGCCACAATGGTTTCTTATGCTGGTGGGCCTAGCTCTCTATCCTCCCTCCTCTCTCTGGGAGTCAATGGAGCTCCGCCCCCTCTGAGCCTCAGCAGAAGAAATTCCCTCAGCCAAACCCTGCCGGCTGCTGCCCTTACCCCTTGGGGAGTCCCAGGTCCACTCCAGGGCTCAGGGGGGTGGGCTGCTCTAGGTCACCCAAAGGTCCATGTGCCAGTCCAATCTCACCCAGTCTATTGGTCCTAGCCTGTCCCAGCGGTGCAGAGTGGGTCAGGTGCAGCATTCTCTTCACCCCTCCTAGATACCACTCGGGGTTGGGGTCCCTGGGACGGGTATTTTGGGTTGCCGGGGCAGCCACAGGTCTGGGTGCCCACTTGGAGGGAAGGGTCTCACCCAGTCCGCTCTCCGCTTGGGCTGGGATGGGTTGCTTGGGTTGCCGGGGCAGCCGCAGGTTGGCGTCCACGTTGGGGAAAGGGACTCACCCAGTCCGCTCTCCACTAGGGCCGGGACAGCCGCAGGTCTGGGCCTGCAGTATTTTTTTATGATATGAGGCAGGAAGTAGTTTTCTATTTAAGGGAAAAAAACTTTCATTGTATTCTGTCATATATTTTTGTATGGTGATAACAGGATTTTGTTGCTTACTTTAAATATAGTGAATGTTTTACATATGTCTTCATCAGATTAATCACAGGACATTTAAATGGATCAAAGGAACTTGCTGAAAGTGAATAATTTAGACACAAGATAATTTTCATTTTTGTAATCTCAAAGAGGCATTTATTATAGATATTTTACAAGACATTATTTGTTTACATTATTAATTAAAAACCAGATCTGATCTGCTCCTTTCAATAAAATTTTCACAGAGTTGGGATAAAATGATAATATGCGTGTGTGCAAATCTTCACTTTTTGAGCAAAGCAGGTGGTTCAGGTATCACTGCTTTTTATTAAGCATCTCAACATGTCCTCATAAAGTTCTTTTTTTTTCTTCATAAAGTTCTTAACTTTTGATAGTGTGAATTGATATGTGAAGAAACTGATATTTCAAAACCAAAACCAAAATCTCTAACTTTTCTTCAAAACCCCTAAATTTTGTTTGGCCTAGTTCCATCATGTCTCATTGTGTTTGCTAATGAAGTAGTCATAGTTTGGGCACTATGTTCTAAGTAGAGGTTTTTTTTTTTATTATTATTAGTTTATTCATACCAGGCCCTAAAGAAGCACACTGACTGTAAATCCATTTAGTGAAAAAGTGAATTTTATTATACAAATATCAATTCTCTTTGTCTTGATGGAATAAAAAAGGCCAGTATAATAGGGCCAGAGAGATATCACAGTGGTAGGGCATTTGCCTTACAGCGGCCAACCCAGTACCAAAGGTGGTTCAAATCCCAGCATCCCATATGATCACCCGGGCCTGCTAAGAGATATTTCTGAGCAGAGAGCCAGGAGTGACCCCTGAGCACTGATGAGTGTGGCCCCAAACCAAAACCAAAAAAAAGGCCAGTATTATATTTTAAAATTTATTTAAAATTTTATTGTATTATAGTTAAGGAAATGAATTGTTAACATTTGTTGTATTGAAAATTACATTTAAATTTTAACTGTATTCCACCCATGAAAGCATCTAGACCCCCCATTATTGTCCATATGTTGCATTTAGTCTACCTCTTCTGCCTGCCTCAACACTCCCCACACTGCTAGGGAAGAGGGATTTTTGTAATCCAAGGCAAAGTGTTTGTAAAGGTTAGTATTTTCTGTCCGGAAGAAATCCATCAATATAGCTGAACATTCTTTTAGTTTTTAATAATGGCTTTTCATTGGGAAAACTCTATCTTTCAAAAGTTTTAACCTCACTCCTGATGAGGTTATTCAGTGTTTAATTCTGATTTGTTACCCAAGGATCATTCCTGTTGGGGCTCTGAGAACCACATATGGTGCTCAGGATCAAATTGTGGTCAGAGGCATGTAAAGCAAGTTTGTTAACCTTTATTCAGTCTCCCTGACTCAGTTTTTTATTTCTTTTTTTAAATTTCCTCTTACCCCTAATATTTTGGTATATCCAAAATACTAGGTAGTTCAAATTCTGTACTCAGGAATTACTCCTAGCTATACTCAGGAGGTCATACAGGATGCCAGTAATTGAACCCTGGTCTGCTGCATACATTGCAAATGCCCTTCCCACTGTACAGTTGCTCTGCTTCCTGTGATTTTTAATTTTTTTATAATTTAAAAATTGGTAAAGCACTGACTCAATGAAAATCTATAATTCTATAATTCCTGTTTATACTATATGTGGTTTATTTTTTTATATTTTTCTTTTGTTGTTGTAGGATTTGTTTTTTTTTTAGTCACACTTATTAGTGCTTATAGGTAATTCTTGGTCCTGTGCTCAGACTTACTCTTAACAGTATTACTTGACTCCTACAAGGTACTGGAAATTGAGCGGGGGTCAGCTGCAGGTAGGGCAAGCACCTTAATTCCTATACTAGTCTGCCCTTCCTCTTTGATACATTAATTTTTTTAAACACCATGGTTGCAAGGTTATTCATACTACAGTTTTTCACAGATAAAGTTGTTCATGATTGAGTTGCCATCATACATTGTAAAACAATGTACAAACATTGTTGTCCAAAGTAGTTGTAGAACTTCACCAGTGCACAATTTCCATCATCAGTGTCAAGAGTTTCCTGCTCAACCTCACTGATGCCCTCTTCCCTGAAACACCCTTCCCCACTTGCATCTGCAGCAGACATTTTACTTCTCTCTCTCTTTTGACACTGGGCTTTGAGCTACTATTCTGAAGAGGATCCATGCATATCACTTTCATTCATCAGTTGCAAGCATCTTTTATTTCTGGGAATTTCTCAGCAATGATGTCCTTGACTGTTGATTCTTCATCAGGTTTCTTCCTAGGTCTCTGTGACTCCAGTTATTTTTATGTTGTTTCTATTCAGTTTATCTCATAGTTCTCTTGTCACTGTTCACTTTATTTGAAATTTTTAGAACAAAAGCCTCTTTTGCTGTATGGAGGTGTTATGTTTTACTTTGTTCATTTTGTCTTCAGCAGCTGTTACTTGTGGTTTTCAGTGAAGTTTTTGTTTCACGTATCATATTTTTCAGCATAGATATTTCTGTTGAAATTCTTTCATTTCTACTTTCATATTTTCTTGATTCATATGAGCTGTCTGTACATTATTTCTTAACTTCTTTGAATATACTTAATCTTTCCTCTCTAAAGTCCTGATCAGGGGCCGGAGAGATAGCATGGAGGCAGTGTGTTTGCCTTGCATGCAGAAGGTTGGTGGTTCGAATCCTGGCATCCCATGTGGTCTCCCGAGCCTGCCAGGAGTGATTTCTGAGCATAGAGCCAGGTGGAATCCCTGAGCACTGCCGGATGTGACCCCCCCCCAAAAGAAACCCAAAACAAACAAACAAACAAAAAAAGTCCTGATCAGAGATGTTGTGTAGGTGGCTGGTCTTGGTTGGGTCTCCAGAACTAGTATCTTCAGTCACAAGGTGTTGTGGGTTTTATTAGTTTTTCCATTGTGAACTTTGTTATATTGTACTATTATTATGTATTGTGGTGCAGATTCAGACTGGGGCTTTTTTCCCCTCAGATTCTGCCCACAACAGACAGGCTGCTGTATTGTCTGGGGACATGTCCCTCAGGTTGATTGATACAATGCTTTTCGAATTTAAATTCTAACCACTAACCACTGTTTATGGCCACTCCTGCTGATCTCACACACCTCAGCTTGATTCAAACTAGGACCTTTTCTACATTTTTTTAAAATTTGGGTTCCATAATTTACAACACTGCAAATGAAAAGTTTCATGCATCCATTGTTCCAAAACCCTAGCCATTCATATTTATGACTTTTTACACCTTGATTCATTACTATATTTCTTGGTAAACTTGCTTTTTAATATACTTTACAAATCACAGTGACTTTACGTAGAAAAATATATCTCTTTCTGAATTTAAGAGACCAATTTATTTTTACTTTATTCAAAATAATATGCATCACATTGTTGACCTTAGTATATTTCTTTTTATATAGGTGATAGCAGTTACTTAAGAAAAGAACAGAAATATAAAATAAAAAAGATAAAGGAATAAAAGGCATATGTTTAAAGAAGAAAGAAAAATGAAGCACAGTAGCAAGTACATTTTTAAAAATTATTATATCTCCAATGAAGCTATTAATATAATAGTAGAGGGTTTAGTAAACTCTTGTCATTAGCTATCCATTCTGTTGTATTGGTGTGTTCTTATGTTGTCCAGAAACTCACAGCATTATTACTGATACTGTGGCTTTTAGGAACATGTTTGCAGCTGCCAGACCTCCTGGAAGAAGGAAGGTGTGTGTGTGTGGGCGGGAAGGATGCCTATATTTACTTCAGAAAATCCTGGTGATATCAGCCATATGATACCAGTCCTGGTATATCTTAAAAGAAGTCTCCTTATTCCTTATTTATAATTATGCCAAAAGATTAACTAAGTTGTTCATAATAGAGATTTAGGCATACAGTGTTCTAGCACTAATACCAGCATCAGTGTGAACTTAATTCTACCAGTGTTTTCTCCCTCCTCTGCCTCACCTCCCATCTCCTGCCCCCTCCTTGGCATACACATTTTTGTTTGTTTGTTTTTGGGTCTACACCTGATGGGGCTCAGGGGTTACTCCTGACTCAGAAATGATCCCTGGCAGATTGGAGAACCACAATGAGTGCTGGAGATCAAACCTTGGTTTGATGATGCCTTGCATGCAAGGCAACCACTTTCTGCTGTGTTATCACTCTATCTCCAGGACTTAAACATTTTTAAGTTTAGTTATTTTAATTTGAGTCTCCTGCTTTAATTTTCTTGACTCTAAAGAGTTATACAAAACCAACATGTTAGGGACTCATGTTCCTTTTCTTATTAGGGACTCTGTTTCCTTTTTCCTTTGTTATGACTAACATCAGTGACATTTTTGCTTTTACACTTCCTAACCTGTTATTGTTAACCCTACACTGCCAAACAGACCTAAGTCATTTTATAAGAGTTGAATTTTGTACTATTGAATATTTGTAAAATTGATTGTTCTAATTGAACACAAAATTAATTTTTTTAAAAATTTTATCTGCTGAGCCTCGTTGACTATTATTTCAGATATTACTACATTTGACAGAAGAGTTCTGTGATTTTATTTTCTTTCTTTAATACCATCCCATTAAATCCCCTTCTTTGAACTTTCTAAAGGATCCTGTCAACCAATTTGTACTCATCATTGATAAGGATATCCTCTTCAAGAGCTTTTAGACAGAAAAATATTGAAATTTTAGTATGTTATAAATCTGTTCAGCCCTTAGGGAAATAATATAGAGGTTTCTCAAAAACTTAAAATAAAAATACCATGTGATGCAGAAATTCCACCTTGAGGTATCTGTGCAAATACTATAAGCACCAGCACCAGTTCTAAATACATATGCACACATATGTTCACCACAGTGCTTTTTTAATAACTAAGATCTGGACATAACCAGCTTTCTTCAAACAAATGAGCAGAAGTTTTATGTACATAGTGGAATACTACTCAGCTATTCCAAAAGATGATAATTTGCTTTTTGCCACAACATGGATGGAACTAGTAGGGATAATATTAAGTGAACTAAGTCAGAGAAAAACAAATGCCAACTGACCTTACTGTATGTAGCATATAAAGCAAGCAAATATCTAATGAAAGTAAACTAAGTCTCTAATTATTGAGTGAGCTTCCTATGAGGGCGTGTTGTTATGGAGAGATCCAGTGTGCTCTGGTACAGTTCTTAACTCCTCAGGAACCAGAACACTCCCACTGCTGTTGACTTAGGCTCCAGTTGATCAGACATTGGCCATTCACCCCTGAACTTTGGATCCCATCTTTGGAACCAGCACGATTTTCTGCACCAGCACCAGCAATCAAACTTCTAGTGCGGAAGGTCCTTATGCTACCCTAGCACCAACTTCTGGGTTGGTGGGTTCACAGGACACCCTGACGACTTGGAAACAGCAACACTGTTTTCAGGGCAGGTTTCCCTGCATTGCCTCCTAACAGTAAGATGAAACCAGAAGATGCTCTGTGACACCCTGAATTCTACATAGGATCTGTGCAAAAACAAAACAAAACAAAAAAACAAAAAACAAAGTAAAGATCTCTAATAATAGAAACCTTACTGAAACAACTGTGATTGAGAATTTTTACTGGGACCGTGAAGAAAGACTTTGGGGTTAGACAACTTAGTATGCCCAGAACCTGTAGATGGTCTTATGGCAGAATGCTTCATATATAGGATCTCCCTGTTTTTTAGTCCAAACATTTTTCCTTTCTATTTTCTCCAACTTCTGCTGTACCTATGCAAAAACCAAAACAAATAACAACAACAACAAAAACCCACCAAAAAACTGCCCCATACACACATACCATTTTATTTTATTTTCTCTTCTTTTTATTTTTTTCACCTTTTCATCTTTTAAGTTGGGGCTCCCACCTTCTTCATAGAACCTTGGAACATGGGTTAATTTGTTTTACCTCATATTCTGCCTTTTTCTATAAAATTATGAAGGAAAGGGCCTGGAGAAATAGCACAGCGGTGTTTGCCTTGCAAGCAGCTGATCCAGGACCTAAGGTGGTTGGTACGAATCCCAGTGTCCCATATGGTCCCCCGTGCCTGCCAGGAGCTATTTCTGAGCAGACAGCCAGGAGTAACCCCTGAGCATCGCCGGGTGTGGCCCAAAAACCAAAAAAAAAAAAAAAATTAAGAAGGAAAAAAGAAAGGATGGAGGCCAGGGGCCACGTGATCTGAGGTGCATTGGTGAAGAGAAAAAGGACAGAACTAAATATCCAAGCCAGAGTCAACAACAATAGAATCAAGAAACCTAAACTTTAACCATCTTTATTTAAATAGGCCTGTTGTGATACTGGCAGGCCAGGAGGCAAAGGGTGGTGCTATAAGATGCACTCTGTTATGATTGGTAAAAAAAGGTCAGCACAGGTGATGGGAATGGCTCTTACTCACTGTATATTTGAAATTCAACTATGAAGGACTTTGTGGATCACAATAGTTTCAATAAAATAAAAAATTTTTTTAAAAGATGGCAACAAAATAATAAAAAAAGGAAAAAAGGGCGCTAGAGGTAAGGTGCCTGCCTTGCCAGTGCTAGCCTAGGATGAACCGCGTTTTGATCCCCCAGCGTCCCATATGGTCCCCCAAGCCAGGAGCGACTTCTGAGTGCATAGCCAGGAGTAACCCCTGAGCGTCACCAGGTGTGCCCCCCCCCAAAATTGTGCAGATGGAGACAGCAATGGGGCAACAATTTTTGTTGTAATAGAAAAAAATGTGAGCTACACAGCTTTATTGCCCAATTCCAAATACCATGACATAGAGAGGAAATCTCTATTTTCAACTCTGAGGTTTATAATTAATTTTTGCTTAATTTAAAATAGTGTGTTGTGGAAAGAAATTCGGTGGCAACCACAGCTATATTTCCTGGTGTTTTATCTTGAGCATTTTGAGTATCTTCAAAGATTTTATTGTGAAGTGGAAAGAAATTTCAGATCTTTAATTTTATTATTGTACATGAAAGATATGTGGATATCATATATATATGTATATACATATGCATGTGTAAGCACATTTGTGTGTTTGCATTCTTTGGAGACAGAAATCTGTTTTGTGCAGCTTGAATTGTCTCAGTACTGTAAAATAAATACTATGCTCATGTTATTTCATTGATTGCAATTTTATTATCAGTAAGAAATAAGAGAAGATCTACCAGACTCCTAAAGAGGCCATAAGTTATTTATTTCCTCTTGGTAGAGACCTGGTTCAGTACTGTAACTCAGGAACCTATGCAAATTTAGCTTGAACAAAACTAGCATACAAAGTACAAAGATGGATCCAAGATATACTTGTAGACCCCAATCTGTTCATAATTTTTAAAAGGATTTGGGAAATACCTTTTATGGGTGAATTCCAGAATAATTATAATTCTATTTTTTAAAAAGAAAAAATAATCACTACTTTACAACTTTACATCTAATTTGAGTTGTCTTGAGTTTTAATCTCAATGTCAATAATGGAAGACTGTTAGTCTCAGGAATTAGTTATGGTACCTAGATCATTCTCATCAATTTTTGATGAACTTTATCTGAAAGATCATAGACTTTGAACATATGGACTGTAAATTTCTAAAGAGTAGTGATCCTTGATTTGTGTGTTATTTTATATGTGTGCAATTCTTCATATATCATGTTGATCATTAATGTGTGCTCCTTCTTCTCTATTCTTTGGCTCCGAACTTCACTTTTGGAGTATGAGAAAGTTAAACAGAAGAAGATGGGGTTCAGATAACCAGTCTGGTACTTGCTGAATTCTAACAACTCAAGTTTCTAAAGAAAAATTTTGGATTTCAATTTTTCTTTTGGTCATGTCATCATTGGGTTTTGCCTCTGGGAAACACCTTGTCAAAAGGAACAGCTATTTAATGTTCAGGCTAATATTTTCACGCATTGGTGTTAATCAAGTGTTTCTTGATATATAAACAGTTATTTATAAAGTAAGATGTTATTAGAAATTATTGAAGAGTGTTAAAAAAGCATTATCTGGGGCCTGGAGAGATAGCACAGTGGCGTTTGCCTTGCAAGCAGCCGATCCAGGACCAAAGGTGGTTGGTTCGAATCCCGGTGTCCCATATGGTCCCCTGTGCCTGCCAGGAGCTATTTCTGAGCAGACAGCCAGGAGTAACCCCTGAGCATCGCCGGGTGTGGCCCAGAAACTAAAAAAACAAACAAAAAACAAACAAAAAAAAGCATTATTTGGTTTTCAGAAAAACAAAACATGTTGTTATTTAACATTTATTAAAATGACTGCTTCCCTTCAAGTACAGGATTTGCATAGCAGACCCCTAATTTAATTGTCTGTGGATTTTTCAAATTCCCAAATTTATACAATATTCTAGGAGCCTATATGTGCATGTCCTCCTGTGACTTTTATGATCCTTACCTACCAGTATTCATTTAGAAAAATACTCAGGATGCAAGACTGCAATGAAAATTTAAAAAGTACCATTTATAAATGGGTTCTTTCTCTTTACCACATTCTTTGATGAACTTCAGGGAATTTCACTTTCCTAAGCATTAGAATCTTTTTATCCTCTCTCTTGCTTCTTTACTTAGGCCTTCCACCAAGTTATTTCTCTTTCTAGAGAAGATACATCTTTGGGTGATGACTTAAAAACTTAATTCAAACTCAGATTACAACTACAATTATGGCCTTCCCTTACATGTTAACCAGAACAAAATCTATTAAGTCCTAATAAAAAATCCTATTATGTCCACACAGATACATATGCCTTGTTAACTATAAGGAGTCAAAACCTAGCTACAGGTGACTTATTATTACATAAACAATTATTTCTATGTAGCTCTGTTTGTCTTTTTCTTGGACACAGCTACTTTTAAATGTAATACATTTAATTTTTAAATTTAATTTAATGTAATTTTTAAATGTAATACATTTTAATGGAGAGGACCCTAGGAACTGCCTGATTTATTATTTATTTAACCTCTTATCTCCATAGGATCTTTGGTTGATTTTTATTTGATACAGATTTATGTATTTCTCAAGATTTCACAGATATGAGTATCATTGTATTTGTTTTTTATGGTGCAGATTGTTTCCTGGTGAAGTTGTGATACTGCTCTATGCATGATTAGGTTCTAGACCTAGTTTTTATTGTTTTCAATGACTACGTCACCTTGATATTTCTTGACAAATTTCCATGCTGTTCAGACTTCAGAGTCTTTCTACTCTATATCTGCACTGAAACAGGAACTATAGTTAGAACAAATCAGTTCCCATATATTCTTTTTCAACTCTATGTATGGTTCTCTGAAGTGATTTCTTACCCTTACCTAGCAATCTTGACACTCATTTACATAAAATTTTTACCCCGGACTTGATTATTTCACATCTCTCCTCATATTTTCCTCCTTCTTCTTAGCCAAACGTATTGTTTTATTTCACTAAAATTCGATATATCAGGGCTGATGTGACTCAAGTGGGAGAGTATATGCCTCACATGTATTAAGTCCTGCGTTATACACTCAGTGCCAACAGGCCCTCTTAAACACTTAGTAGAGGTGACCCGGTTCCTCCAGTATTTCTGGGTTTAGCCTCCACAGTTAACATAGAAAATTTTGGTGCAATCAAAGCTAATGACATTACTTTATTTCTCTTATCTCCCATTTCCCATTATTTATACTCAATTCTAGCATTTAATGCATTTTTTAATTCCATATTTTGCCTTTAAAGGTTTGTCCTTTTTATCAATGGCCAAACACATGATTTTATTCTTCACTTTAAGTGGCAAAGGAACCTCTCTTGGGTCCCCTAGAGTCTGTCATTTTCTTTCTATTTTTCTTGTGCCCATGATCTTACATTATGAAACTTCTTTTTTGGGGGGGGGGGGTTTGGGCTACACCCATTTGATGCTCAGGGGTTACTCCTGGCTAAGCACTCAGAAATCACCCCTGGCTTGGGGGGATCATATGGGACGCCGGGGGATCGAACGGCGGTCCTTTCTTGACTAGCACTTGCAAGGCAGACACTTTACCTCTAGCGCCACCTCGCCGGCCTCGTTAAGAAGATCATCCACTACGATCAAGTAGGTTTCATCACAGGAATGCAAGGATGGTTTAACATCCGTAAATCTATCAACATAACACACAACATCATAACAGAAAAAATAAAAACCACATGATCATATCAATAGATGCAGAGAAAGCATTTGATAAGGTCCAACACCCATTCTTTTTTTTTTTTTTTTAGTATTTTTTTTTTTTTTAGTATTTTTTTTTAATTTTCTTTTGCATTTTATTAGTTTTTTTTTTTTCTTTTTATTCTTTTTTTTTTATTTTTTTTTTTTAATTTTTTTTTTATTTAAACACCTTGATTACATACATGATTGTGTTTGGGTTTCAGTCATAAAAGGAACACCACCCATCACCAGTGCAACATTCCCATCACCCAAGTCCCAAATCACCCTCCTCCCCACCCAACCCCCCGCCTGTACCCTAAACAGGCTCTACATTTCCCTCATACATTCTCAATATTAGGACAGTTCAAAATGTAGTTATTTCTCTAACTAAACTCATCACTCTTTGTGGTGAGCTTCCTGAGGTGAGCTGGAACTTCCAGCTCTTTTCTCTTTTGTGTCTGAAAATTATTATTACAAGGGTGTCTTTCATTTTTCTTAAAAACCATAGATGAGTGAGACCATTCTGCGTTTTTTCTCTCTCTCTCTGACTTATTTCACTCAGCATAATAGATTCCATGTACATCCATGTATAGGAAAATTTCATGACTTCATCTCTCCTGACAGCTCATAATATTCCATTGTGTATATGTACCACAGTTTCTTTAGCCATTCATCTGTTGAAGGGCATCTTGGTTGTTTCCAGAGTCGTGCTATGGTAAATAGAGCTGCAATGAATATAGGTGTAAGGAAGGGGTTTTTGTATTGTATTTTGTGTTCCTAGGGTATATTCCTAGGAGTGGTATAGCTGGATCGTATGGGAGCTCGATTTCCAGTTTTTTGGAGGAATCTCCATATCGCTTTCCATAAAGGTTGAACTAGACAGCATTCCCACCAGCAGTGGATAAGAGTTTCCTTTCTCTCCACATCCCCGCCAACACTGTTTATTCTCATTCTTTGTGATGTGTGCCATTCTCTGGGGTGTGAGGTGGTATCTCATCGTTGTTTTGATTTGCATCTCCCTGATGATTAGTGATGTGGAACATTTTTTTCATGTGTCTTTTGGCCATGCGTATTTCTTCTTTGTCAAAGTGTCTGTTCATTTCTTCTCCCCATTTTTTGATGGGGTTAGATGTTTTTTTCTTGTAAAGTTCTGTCAGTGCCTTGTATATTTTGGAGATTAGCCCCTTATCTGATGGGTATTGGGTGAATAGTTTCTCCCACTCAGTGGGGGGGCTCTTGTATCCTGGGCACTATTTCCTTTGAGGTGCAGAAGCTTCTCAGCTTAATATATTCCCATCTGTTAATCTCTGCTTTCACTTGCTTGGAGAGTGCAGTTTCCTCCTTGAAGTTGCCTGTAATGTCCTGTAGTGTTTTGCCTATGTGCTGTTCTCTATATCTTATGGTTTTGGGGCTGATATCGAGGTCTTTAATCCATTTGGATTTTACCTTTGTACATGATGTTAGCTGGGGGTCTAAGTTTAATTTTTTGCAAGTGGCTATCCAATTGTGCCAACACCACTTGTTGAAGAGGCTTTCCCTGCTCCATTTAGGATTTCCTGCTCCTTTATCAAAAATTAGATGGTTGTATCTCTGGGGAACATTTTCTGAGTATTCAAGCCTATTCCACTGATCTGAGGACCTATCCTTATTCCAATACCATGCTGTTTTGATAACTGTTGCTTTGTAGTACAGTTTAAAGTTGGGAAAGTAATTCCTCCCATATTCTTTTTCCCAATGATTGCTTTAGCTATTCGAGGGTGTTTATTGTTCCAAATGATTTCAAAAGTGTCTGATCCACTTCTTTGAAGAATGTCATGGGTATCTTTAGAGGGATGGCATTAAATCTGTATAATGCCTTGGGGAGTATTGACATTTTGATGATGTTAATCCCGCCAATCCATGAGCAGGGTATGTGTTTCCATTTCCGTGTGTCCTCTCTTATTTCTTGGAGCAGAGTTTTATAGTTTTCTTGTATAGGTCCTTCACATATTTAGTCAAGTTGATTCCAAGATATTTGAGTTTGTGTGGTACTATTGTGAATGGGGTTGTTTTCTTAATGTCCATTTCTTCTTTATTACTGTTGGTGTATAGAAAGGCCATTGATTTTTGTGTGTTAATTTTGTAGCCTGCCACCTGCTATATGAGTCTATTGTTTCTAGAAGCTTTTTGATAGAGTCTTAGGGTTTTCTAAGTAGAGTATCATGTCATCTGCAAACAGTGAGAGCTTGACTTCTTCCTTTCCTATCTGGATTCCCTTGATATCCTTTTCTTGCCTAATCGCTATAGCAAGTACTTCCAGTGCTATGTGAATAGGAGTGGTGAGAGAGGACAGCCTTGTCTTGTGCCAGAATTTAGAGGAAGGCTTTCAGTTTTTCTCCATTGAGGATAATATTTGCCACTGGCTTGTGGTAGATGGCCTTCACTATATTGAGAAAGGTTCCCTCCATTCCATCTTGCTGAGAGTTTTTGATCAAGAATGGGTGTTGGACCTTATCAAATGCTTTCTCTGCATCTATTGATATGATCATGTGGTTTTTATTTTTCTTGTTATTGATGTTGTGTATTATGTTGATAGATTACGGATGTTAAACCAGCCTTGCTTTCCTGGGATGAAACCTACTTGATCGTAGTGGATGATCTTCTTAATGAGGCATTGAATCCTATTTGCCAGGATTTTGTTGAGGATCTTTGCATCTGCATTCATCAGTGATATTGGTCTGTAATTTTCTTTTTTGGTAGCGTCTCTGTCTGGTTTAGGTATCAAGGTGATGTTGGCTTCATAAAAGCTATTTGGAAGTGTTTCTGTTTGTTCAATTTCATGAAAGAGTCTTGCCAAGATTGGCAGTAGTTCCTCTTGGAAAGTTTGATAGAATTCATTAGTGAATCCATCTGGACCTGGGCTTTTGTTTTTCGGCAGACATTTGATTACTGTTTTAATTTCATCAATGGTGATGGGGGTGTTTAGATATGCTACATCCTCTTCCTTCAACCGTGGAAGATTATAAGAGTCCAAGAATTTATCCATTTCTTCCAGGTTCTCATTTTTAGTGGCGTAGAGTTTTTCAAAGTAGTTTCTGATTACCCTTTGAATCTCTGTCATATCAGTAGTGATCTCTCCTTTTTCATTCCTGATACGAGTTATCAAGTTTCTCTCTCTCTCTTTCTTTGTTAGGTTTGCCAGTGGTCTATCAATCTTGTTTATTTTTTCAAAGAACCAACTTCTGCTTTCGTTGATCTTTCGGATTGTTTTTTGAGTTTCCACTTCGTTGATTTCTGCTCTCAGCTTTGTTATTTCCTTCTGTCTTCCTGTTCTTGGGTCCTTTTGTTGAGCATTTTCTAGTTCTATTAGCTGTGTCATTAAGCTACTCAGGTAAGCTCCTTCTTCCTTCCTGATGTGTGCTTGCAAAGCTATAAATTTTCCTCTCAGTACTGCTTTTGCTGTGTCCCATAAGTTCTGAGAGTTTGTGTCTTTATTGTCATTTGTTTCCAGGAACCTTTTTATTTCCTCCTTGATTTCATCTCGGACCCACTGGTTATTGAGCATGAGGCTGTTTAACTTCCAGGTGTTAAAGTGTTTCTTCTGAGTCCCTTTGGAGTTCACAAATAATTTCAGAGCCTTGTGGTCAGCGAAGGTAGTCTGCAAAATTTCTATCCTCTTGATCTTATGGAGGTATGTTTTATGTGCCAGCATGTAGTCTATCCTGGAGAATGTCCCATGTACATTGGAGAAGAATGTGTATCCAGGTTTCTGGGGATGGAGTGTCCTATATATATCCACTAGGCCTCTTTCTTCCATTTCTCTCCTCAGGTCTAGTATATTCTTGTTGGGTTTCAGTCTGGTTGACCTGTCCAGTGTTGACAAAGCCGTGTTTAGGTCCCCCACAATTATTGTGTTGTTGTTGATATTATTTTTCAGATTTGTCAGCAGTTGTATTAAATATTTTGCTGGCCCCTCATTCGGTGCATATATGTTTAGGAGAGTGAATTCTTCCTGCTCTACGTACCCCTTGATTAATATAAAATGTCCGTCTTTGTCCCTTACAACCTTCCTGAGTATAAAGTTTGCATTATCTGATATTAGTATGGCCACTCCAGCTTTTTTATGGGTGTTGTTTGCTTGGATAACTTTTCTCCAGCCTTTTATTTTGAGTCTATGTTTGTTCTGACTATTCAGGTGCGTTTCTTGTAGGCAGCAGAAGGTTGGATTGAGTTTTTTTGATCCATTTAGCCACTCTGTGTCTCTTAACTGGTGCATTTAGTCCATTGACGTTGAGAGAAAGAATTGTCCTGGGATTTAACGCCATCTTTATTTCAAAATTTGGTGTGTCTTTTGGGTAGTCTTGTCTTAGATTAGGTCTTTCAGTTTTTCTCTTAAGACTGGTTTTGTTTCTGTGAAGTTTCTGAGCTGTTTTTTGTCTGTGAAACCATGTATTCTTCCATCAAACCGGAAAGTGAGTTTTGCTGGGTATAGTATTCTGGGTGAAGCATTCATTTCATTCAGTCTTGTCACAATATCCCACCACTGCTTTCTGGCATTGAGCGTTTCTGGTGACAGGTCTGCTGTAAATCTCAGGGAAGCTTGCTTGAACATGATTTCCCCTTTTGATCTTGCTGTTTTCAGAATTCTGTCTCTATCTGTGGGATTTGTCATTGTGACTAGGATGTGTCTTGGGGTGGTTTTTCTGGGGTCTCTTTTGGTTGGTACTCTTCGGGCATGCAGGATTTGATCACATATATTCTTTAGCTCTGGGAGTTTCTCTTTAATGATGTTCTTGACCATTGATTCTTCCTGGAAATTTTCTTCCTGGGTCTCTGGGACTCCAATGATTCTTAAGTTGTTTCTGTTGATCTTATCATAGACTTCTATTTTCGTCTGTTCCCATTCTTTGACTAATTTTTCCATTGTCTGCTCATTTGCTTTAAGTTTTTTGTCCAATCTCTCCTGCTGTATGGAATTGTTATGTATCTCATCTTCCACAGCACCAAGTCTATTCTCAGCTTCTGATACCCTGTCCCAGAGCTTATCCATTTTGTCATTCACTTCGTTTACTGAGTTTTTCAGGCCTGTTAGTTGACATGTTATTTCAGTTTGGAGTTTTGTCATTTCTGCCTTCATATTTTCTTGGTTCTTATTAGTGTTCTGTTCAACTCGATCCATGGTTTCTTGGAGTCTGTTGAGCACCTTCCATATTGCTAGTCTAAAGTCCTTATCTGAGAGGTTGATTAGTTGTTCAGTCATTATCTGGTCCTCAGAATTGTCATCTTCATTCTCTATGTCTGATGCTGGCCTGCGCTGTTTCCCCATTGTCACATTTGTATTGTGGGTTTTTTCTACGTGTTGTAGTGGTATTCATTGTCTATATGATGTAGGCAGCACACTCCTCTGGCTCCTCCCTTTCTGGATGGCTGACTTGCCTCTAAGGGAGGGGAGTCCTCCGTGGATGAAGCCTCACACTGGGTCAAATCTTAGGCCCGAGCATGTAACAGAGAAGACAGTCCAGAGAGAAATGTTTGCTTCTGTGATATAGCGCCGTTCTTAGTGTGATTTTTCCTTCTTGTTGCAATGGAGTTCTTTCCTTAGAAAGAGTGCACGGCCGCGTAGCGAAGCGGAGCGGCCGTGCTCCTCTGAGCCTCTTTTTGCCCCACTCGCAAGAGTTTCACGCAAGAGGACAGTAGACAGACATAGACAGGTCACACTCACAGTCTTTCACAGCTGAGCCCCACTGGGCCGGTGTACTTTCGCGGGTTTTCCCCGCCTGGTGTCACACACAGGGAGCCAGCTTTTGCAAAGGATAGCCGGTTTTTATCCCAACACCCATTCTTGATCAAAACTCTCAGCAAGATGGGAATGGAGGGAACCTTTCTCAATATAGTGAAGGCCATCTACCACAAGCCAGTGGCAAATATTATCCTCAATGAAGAAAAACTAAAAGCCTTCCCTCTAAATTCTGGCACAAGACAAGGCTGTCCTCTCTCACCACTCCTATTCAACATAGCACTGGAAGTACTTGCTATAGCGATTAGGCAAGAAAAAGATATCAAGGGAATCCAGATAGGAAAGGAAGAAGTCAAGCTCTCACTGTTTGCAGATGACATGATACTCTACTTAGAAAACCCTAAAGACGGAAATGGCTTCAGGTGGGGGTTTCCAGGCAGAGTGCTGACTGCTCTACCTGCAGAATCTCCACTGGGCTGTGCTTCTTCTGAGGAACTGAGCACCGGAAGGGAGCCCTGTCCTACCCTTCTCTGTCTTTCCTGAACTCTGGAAGCTCTCCTCAGAGCCCTGGGAAGCGAACCCCAAAGAAACTACATTCGGAAGCTACCCAGCGAGCCAGTGAGTGAGTGAGAAATGGCTGCAGGTGGGGGTTTCCAGGCAGAGTGCTGACTGCTCTACCTGCAGAATCTCCACCGGGCTGTGCTTCTTCTGAGGAACTGAGCACCGGAAGGGAGCCCTGTCCTACCCTTCTCTGTCTTTCCTGAACTCTGGAAGCTCTCCTCAGAGCCCTGGGAAGCGAACCCCAAAGAAACTACATTCGGGAGCTACCCAGCGAGCCAGTGAGTGAGTGAGAAATGGCTGCAGGTGGGGGTTTCCAGGCAGAGTGCTGACTGCTCTACCTGCAGAATCTCTACCGGGCTGTGCTTCTTCTGAGGAACTGAGCACCGGAAGGGAGCCCTGTCCTACCCTTCTCTGTCTTTCCTGAACTCTGGAAGCTCTCCTCAGAGCCCCTGGGAAAGCGAACCCCAAAGAAACTACATTCGGAAGCTACCCAGCGAGCCTGTGAGTGAGTGAGAAATGGCTGCAGGTGGGGGTTTCCAGGCAGAGTGCTGACTGCTCTACCTGCAGAATCTCCACCGGGCTGTGCTTCTTCTGAGGAACTGAGCACCGGAAGGGAGCCCTGTCTACCCTTCTCTGTCTTTCCTGAACTCTGGAAGCTCTCCTCAGAGCCCTGGGAAGCGAACCCAAGAAACTACATTCGGGAGCTACCCAGCGAGCCAGTGAGTGAGTGAGAAATGGCTGCAGGTAGGGGGTTTCCAGGCAGAGTGCTGACTGCTCTACCTGCAGAATCTCTACCGGGCTGTGCTTCTTCTGAGGAACTGAGCACCGGAAGGGAGCCCTGTCCTACCCTTCTCTGTCTTTCCCTGACTTGGAAGCTCTCCTCAGAGCCCTGGGAAGCGAACCCCCAAAGAAACTACATTCGGAAGCTACCCAGAGAGCCAGTGAGTGAGTGAGAAATGGCTGCAGGTGGGGGTTTCCAGGCAGAGTGCTGATTGGCTCTACCTGCAGAGTCTCCACTGGGCTGTGCTTCTTCTGAGGAACTGAGCACCAGAAGGGAGCCCTGTCCTACCCTTCTCTGTCTTTCCTGAACTCTGGAAGCTCTCCTCAGAGCCCTGGGAAGCGAACCCCAAAGAAACTACATTTGGAAGCTACCCAGCGAACCAGAAACTGAGCACCTGAAGGGAGCCCTGTCCTACTCTTCTCTGTCTTTCCTGAACTCTGGAAGCTCTCCTCAGAGCCCTGGGAAGCGAACCCCAAAGAAACTACATTCGGGAGCTACCCAGCGAGCCAGTGAGTGAGTAAGAAATGGCTGGATGGTGGGGGTCTCCAGGCAGAGTGCTGATTGCTCTACCTGCAGAGTCTCCACCCGGCTGTGCTTCTTCTGAGGAAACTGAGCACCGGAAGGGAGCCCTGTCCTACCCTTCTCTGTCTTTCCTGAACTCTAGAAGCTCTCCTCAGAGCCCTGGGAAGCGAAACCCAAGAAACTACATTCGGAAGCTACCCCAGCGAGCCAGTAACTCTCCTCAGAGTCCTGGGAAGTGAACCCAAAATACAGCATTCTGAAGCTGCCCAGCGAGCGAGTGAAAACTACCGCCTGACCAGTGGGGCCTGACTGTGAAAAACTGTGAATGCTGCCTGTGGTGTGTCTCTTGCTATCCTGTTGCGTAAACCTCCTGAGAGTGGGTCTGAAAAGAGGCTCCAGAAGGCACTTAGCTCCACTTCGCTACGCAGCCGTGCACTCTTTCTAAAAAAAGAACACCATCACAAGAAGAAAAAAAACCACACTAAGAACTGTACTGGATCACAGAAGCAAGAATTTCTCTCAGACTGTCTTCTCTGCTGCGTGCTTGGGCCTAAGATTTGATCCTGTGTGAGGCTTCATCCACGGAGGACTCCCCCTCCCCTGGAGGCAAGTCGGCCCATCCAGAAGGGCGGAGCCAGAGAAGTGCTGCTGCCTGACAATCATATAGCCAATGAATACCACCACAACACGATAGAAAAACCCACAATACAAGTGTGACAATGGGGAAACAACGCAGGCCAGCATCAGACATAGAGAATGAAGATGAAAAATTCTGATGACCAGATAATGACCAACCAACTAATCAATCTCTCAGATAAGGACTTTAGACGAAGCAATATGGAATATGCTCGAAGAACTCAAAGAAACCATGAATCGAGTAGAACAGAACACTAATCAAGAACCAGAAAATATGAAGACAGAAATCACAAAACTCCAAACTGAAATAACATGTCAACAAACAGGCCTGAAAAACTCAGTAAACGAAGTGAATGACAAAATGGATAAGTGTGGGACAGGGTAACAGAAGCTGAGAATAGAATTGGTGCTGTGGAAGATGAGATAAATAACAATTCCATACAGCGGGAGAGATTGGAAAAAAAACTTAAAGCAAATGAACAGACAATGAAAAAATTTATAAAAGAATGGGAACAGATGAAAATGGAAGGTCTATGATAAGATCAACAGAAACAACTTAAGAATCATTGGAGTCCCAGAGACCCAGGAAAAAATTTCCAGGAAGAATCAACGGTCAAGAACATCATTAAGAGAAACTCCAGAGCTAAAGAATATATGTGATCAAATCCTGCATGCTCGAAGAGTACCAACCAAAAGAGACCCCAAGAAAAACCACCCCAAGACACATCCTAGTCACAATGACAAATCCCACAGATAGAGACAGAATTCTGAAAACAGCAAGATCAAAAGGTGAAATTACATTCAAGCAAGCATCCTTGAGATTTACAGCAGACCTGTCACCAGAAACACTAAATGCCAGAAAGCAGTGGTGGGATATTGTGACAAGACTGAATGAAATGAATGCTTCACCTAGAATACTGTACCCCAGCAAAACTTCACTTTCCGGTTTGACGGAAGAATACATGGTTTCACAGACAAAAAACAGCTCAGAAACTTTACAGAATCAAAACCAGTCTTAAGAGAAAAAACTGAAAGACCTAATCTAAGACAAGACTGAACCAAAAGACACACCAAATTTCGATATAAAGATGGCACTTAAATCCCAGGACAATTCTTTCTCTCAACGTCAATGGACTAAATGCACCAGTTAAGAGACACAGAGTGGCTAAATGGATCAAAAAACTCAATCCAACCTTCTGCTGCCTACAAGAAACGCACCTGAAAGTCAGAACAACACAGACTCAAAATAAAAGGCTGGAGAAAAAGTTATCCAAGCAAACAACACCCATAAAAAAGCTGGAGTGGCCATACTAATATCAGATAATGCAAACTTTATACTCAGGAAGGTTGTAAGGGACAAAGATGGACTTTTTATATTAATCAAGGGGTATGTAGAGCAGGAAGAAATCACTCTCCTAAACATATATGCACCAAATGAGGGGCCAGCAAAATATTTAAAAAAACTGTTGACAAATCTGAAAAACAATATCAATAACAACACAATAATTGTGGGGGACCTCAACACGGCTCTGTCAACACTGGATAGGTCAACCAGACTGAAACCCAAAAGAATATACTAGACCTGAGGAGAGAAATGGAAGAAAGAGGCCTAGTGGATATATATAGGACACTCCATCCCCAGAAACCTGGATACACATTCTTCTCCAATGTACATGGGACATTCTCCAGGATAGACTACATGCTGGCACATAAAACATACCTCCATAATATCAAGAGGATAGAAATTTTGCAGACTACCTTCGCTGACCACAAGGCTCTGAAATTATTTGTGAATTCCAAAGGGACTCAGAAGAAAAACTTTAACACCTGGAAGTTAAACAGCCTCATACTCAATAACCAGTGGGTCCGAGATGAAATCAAGAAGGAAATCAAAGGTTCCTGGAAACAAATGACAATAAAGACACAAACTATCAGAACTTATGGGACACAGCAAAAGCAGTACTGAGAGGAAAATTTATAGCTTTGCAAGCACACATCAGGAAGGAAGAAGGAGCTTACCTGAGTAGCTTAATGACACAGCTAATAGAACTAGAAAGTACTCAACAAAAGGACCCAAAATAGGAAGACAGAAGGAAATAACAAAGCTGAGAGCAGAAATCAACTGAAGTGGAAACCCAAAAAACAATCCGAAAGATCAACGAAAGCAGAAGTTGGTTCTTCGAAAAAATAAACAAGATTGATAGACCACTGGCAAACCTAACAAGAAAGAGAGAGAGAGAGAAACTTGATAACTCGTATTAGGAATGAAAAAGGAGAGATCACTACTGATATGACAGAGATTCAAAGGGTAATCAGAAACTACTTTGAAAAACTCTATGCCACTAAAAATGAGAACCTGGAAGAAATGGATAAATTCTTGGACTCTTATAATCTTCCCACGGTTGAAAGAAGAGGATGTAGCATATCTAAGCACCCCATCACCATTGATGAAATAAAAATGGTAATCAAATGTCTGCCCAAAAACAAAAGCCCAGGCCCAGATGAATTCACTAATGAATTCTATCAAACTTTCCAAGAGGAACTACTACCAATCCTGGCAAGACTCTTTCACGAAATTGAACAAGTGGAAACACTTCCAAATAGCTTTTATGAAGCCAACATCACCTTGATATCTAAACCAGACAGAGATGCTACGAAAAAAGAAAATTACAGACCAATATCGCTGATGAATGCAGATGCAAAGATCCTCAACAAAATCCTGGCAAATAGGATTCAATACCTCATTAAGAAGATCATCCACTACGAATCAAGTAGGTTTCATCCCAGGAATGCAAGGATGGTTTACATCCCATTAAATCTATCAACATAATACACAACATCAACAACAAGAAAAATAAAAACCACATGATCATATCAATAGATGCAGAGAAAGCATTTGACAAGGTCCAACACCCATTCTTGATCAAAACTCTCAGCAAGATGGGAATGGAAGGAACCTTTCTCAATATAGTTAAGGCCATCTACCACAAGCCAGTGGCAAATATTATCCTCAATGGAGAAAAACTAAAAGCCTTCCCTCTAAATTCTGGCACAAGACAAGGCTGTCCTCTCTCACCACTCCTATTCAACATAGCACTGGAAGTACTTGCTATAGCGATTAGGCAAGAAAAGATATCAAGGGAATCCAGATAGGAAAGGAAGAAGTCAAGCTCTCACTGTTTGCAGATGACATGATGCTCTACTTAGAAAACCCTAAAGACTCTACCAAAAAGCTTCTAGAAACAATAGACTCATATAGCAAGGTGGCAGGCTACAAAATTAACACACAAAAATCAATGGCCTTTCTATACACCAATAGTAATAAGGAAGAAATAGACATTAAGAAAATAACCCCATTCACAATAGTGCCACACAAACTCAAATATCTTGGAATCAACTTGACTAAAAATGTGAAGACCTATACAAAGAAACTATAAAACTCTGCTCCAAGAAATAAGAGAGGACACGCGGAAATGGAAACACATACCCTGCTCATGGATTGGCAGGATTAACATCATCAAAATGGCAATACTCCCCAAGGCGTTATACAGATTCAACGCTATCCCTCTAAAGATACCTATGACATTCTTCAAAGAGGTAGATCAGGCACTTTTGAAATTTGTTTGGAACAATAAACACCCTAGAATAGCTAAAGCAATCATTGGGAAAAAGAATATGTGAGGAATTACTTTTCCCCAACTTTAAACTTTACTACAAAGCAATAGTTATCAAAACAGCATGGTATTGGAATAAGGACAGACCTCAGATCAGTGGAATAGGCTTGAATACTCAGAAAATATTCCCCAGACATACAATCACCTAATTTTTGATAACGAGCAGGAAATCCTAAATGGAGCAAGGAAAGCCTCTTCAACAAGTGGTGTTGGCACAACTGGCTAGCCACTTGCAAAAAAATTGAACTTAGACCCCCAGCTAACATCATGTACGAAGGTAAAATCCAAATGGATTAAAGACCTCGATATCAGCCCCAAAACCATAAGATATATAGAACAACACATAGGCAAAATTTTCCAGGACATTGAGACTTCAGGCATCTTCAAGGAGGGAAACTGCACTCTCCCAAGCAAGTGAAAACAGAGATTAACAGATGGGAATATATTAAGTGAGAAGCTTCTGCACCTCAAAGGAAATAGTGCCCAGGATTCAAGAGCCACCCACTGAGTGGGAGAATCTATTCACCCCAATACCCATCAGACAAAGGGCTAATCTCCAAAATATACAAGGCACTGACAGAAATTTACAAGAAAAAAAACATCTAATCCCATCAAAAATGGGGAGAAGAAATGAACAGACACTTTGACAAAGAAGAAATACAAATGGCCAAAAGACACATGAAGAAATTCTCCACATCACTAATCATCAGAGAGATGCAAATCAAAACAACAATGAGATACCACCTCACACCACAGAGAATGGCACACATCACAAAGAATGAGAACAAACAGTGCTGGCGGGGACGTGGAGAGAAAGGAACCCTTATCACTGCTGGTGGGAATGCCTTCTAGTTCAACCTTTATGAAAGCAATATGGAGATTCTCCAAAAACTGGAAATCGAGCTCCCATACGATCCAGCTATAGCACTCCTAGGAATATACCCTAAGAACACAAAAATACAATACAAAAATCCCCTTCCTTACACCTATATTCATTGCAGCACTATTTACATAACAAGGCTCTGGAGACAACCAAGATGCCCTTCACAGACGAATGGCTAAGAAACTGTGGTACATATACACAATGGAATATTATGCAGCTGTCAGGAGGGATGAAGTCATGAAATTTTCCTATACATGGATGTACACAGAATCTATTATCTGAGTGAAATAAGTCAGAGAGAGAGAGAAAAACGCAGAATGGTCTCACTCATCTATGGGTTTTAAGAAAAATGAAAGACATTCTTGCAATAATAAATTTCAGACACAAAAGAGAAAAGAGCTGGAAGTTCCAGCTCACCTCAGGAAGCTCACCACAAAGAGTGATGAGTTTAGTTAGAGAAATAACTACATTTTGAACTGTCCTAATATTGAGAATGTATGAGGGAAATGTAGAGCCTGTTTAGGGTACAGGCGGGGGTTGGGTGGGGAGGAGGGAGATTTGGGACTTGGGTGATGGGAATGTTGCACTGGTGATGGGTGGTGTTCCTTTTATGACTGAAACCCAAACACAATCATGTATGTAATCAAGGTGTTTAAATAAAAAAAAAGAAAACCCTAAAGACTCTATCAAAAAGCTTCTAGAAACAATAGACTCATATAGCAAGGTGGCAGGCTACAAAATTAACACACAAAAATCAATGGCCTTTCTATACACCAAGAGTAATAAGGATGAAATGAACATTAAGAAAACAACCCCATTCACAATAGTGCCACACAAACTCAAATATCTTGGAATCAACTTGACTAAATATGTGAAGGACCTATACAAGGAAAACTATAAAACTTTGCTCCAAGAAATAAGAGAGGAAATGGAAAAACACATACCCTGCTCATGGCATTGGCAGGATTAACATCATCAAAATGGCAATACTCCCCCAAGGCATTATACAGATTTAAGCCATCCCTCTAAGATACCCATGACATTCTTCAAGAAGTGGATCAGACATTTTTGAAATTCATTTGGAACAATAAACACCCTCGAATAGCTAAAGCAATCTTGGGAATAAGAATATGGGAGGAATTACTTTCCCACAACTTTAAACTGTACTACAAAGCAAACAGTTATCAAAACAGCATGGTATTGGAATAAGGACAGGTCCCTCAGATCAGTGGAATAGGCTTGAATACTCAGAAAATATTCCCCCAGACATACAACCACCTAATTTTTGATAAAGGAGCAGGAATCCCTAAATGGAGCAGGGAAAAGGCCTTTTCAACACGTGGTGTTGGCAACAACTGGCTAGCCACTTGCAAAAAATTGAACTTAGACCCCCAGCTAACATCATGTACGAAGGTAAAATCCAAATGGATTAAAGACCTCGATATCAGCCCCAAAACCATAAGATATATAGAACAGCACATAGACAAAACACTCCAGGACATTACAGGCATCTTCAAGGAGGAAACTGCACTCTCCAAGCAAGTGAAAGCAGAGATTAACAGATGGGAATATATTAAGCTGAGAAGCTTCTGCACCTCAAAGGAAATAGTGCCCAGGATACAAGAGCCCCCCACTGAGTGGGATGAAACTCTTTAAAGCAGTTTTTTGGACACCATCTCTTCTACAGTGCCATTGGTAAGTCACAGACAAGAGAGATTTTTGGAATATTCTGAGGCTTTAAGAAGTTTAAGTACTATTGAGTCCTTGAAAAGTTCCTTTGTAAAAGTATTTTTTCTTTTTTTATGGTTTTTGGGTCACACCCAGCTGCGTTCAGGGATTACTCCTGACTCTGCACTCAGAAATTGCTCCTGGCAGGGGGATCTCATGGGATGGCGGTATTTGAACCATTGTCGTCTTTGTCGGTTGCATGCAAGGCAAACGTCCTACCACTATGCTATTGTTCAAGCCCCCAAAGTTTTTTTTTAATGTTGTCTTTTTGAGCTTTTCTAATGTGGGGTCTTCAAAGGCATATATGTTTTTCTTTAAATGGGCTGATAGTGCTAATGGGAATTTTGTTTGTTTGTTTGCTTGTTTGCCACACCCGTGATGCTCAGGGGTTACTCTGGCTATGCATTCAGAAATCGCTTCTAGGCTAGGGAGGACCATCGGGATGCTGGGGCTTGAACCATATGTTCTGTCCTAGGCCTTAGCGCACATGCTTTACCACTCGGCACCATGCTTTCTGTCATCAAAAAAGAACTTCTTTAACATATTTTTTTCAGTAATCTTTTAATTTGAGAAATTTGAAAGAAAAAACGGTTATTCCCTTCATCAAATAAAATTATATATCTTGTCAGTCTAGCCATGTTTGATCTAAGGAGTAGAGTAAGAAGCCTGTGCCTTATGTCTTAATAATATTATTATTATTATTATTATTATTTTTAACTTACTTCATTTAAACACCGTGGCTACAAGTTTGTTCCTAATGCAGTTGGCTTTTTCACCTACAGTTAGAAAGTTGTTCATGATTGAGTTTCAGCCATATAATGTACCCTTCACCAGTGCACATTTCCTGCCAGTAGGGACTCTGGTTTCCCTCCTGCCTTCCCACTGCCTTCTCTTCTGTCTGCCTCTGAGGAAGACATTTTTCTTCTCTCTTCCTTTCTTTTTCTTTTAGACAAAAAATTTTGAAATTTTGTTACTGAAGGGATATTGTGCATATCACTTTATCTCCTTTGAGTATCCAATTCAGCTCAGAGTAATCACTTACAACTTCATTGTCACAGAGGTCCTTTTTCTGCCCTAACTGCACTCCCTTCTCTTTGTGACACGCTTCCTACCATTTGTCCTCCTAGCCTTCATCTGTCTCTTTGGATATTTTTTTTTACCATTTCTATCTTTTTTTTTCAAATGCTACAAACGAGTACTATCATTCTCTGTCTATCTCTCTCCCTTTGACTCATTTTGCTCAGCATAATACTCTCCATATCCTCCAAATATAAGTAAATTTTATGACCTAATTTTTTCTAACAGCTGTGTATTATTTTGGCACTCTTATTTTAAAATTCCATATAAAGTCTTTTTGTTGTTGTTTCTGGGTCATATTTGGTGGTGCTCAGGATTTACTCCTGTTTCTGTGGCTCAGGAAATGGTATGGGGTGTTCGGTGTCAAACCTGTGTTTGCTGCATCAAGAGAAGTGCCCTACCTGCTGTACTATTTCTCCAGAACCAGTCATGTTTTGGATTTTTATAAATCAAGATGTAAACTGCATACATTTTTATCTTGTATTTTTATGTTTAATTTTAGTGTAATCCTTAGGGCAGTTATTAAGGAGTACAATTTAAATAGGTATATGATTGTATTATACATTTACTTGAGCATTTAATTGGTAGTGATTGACAATAGTCATGAGTACATTGTACTGAATGTCCTTGAAATGCACACACATATAACATGCATTCAGATGAACACACACATTCTTATATGTAGAGCGTTTACGTAGAATATTAAAGTCACCTTTCTGTGGCCTTATCCATAATTTAAATAAAATGTCAAAAATTGTGATTTGGAACTCTGGTTTTAAGATTTCAAAGCTAGTTTTCTTTCTGGCCATATCCAAAATAATATTTTTTCAGTACTTCATCCATTCTAATGGGGCTGATATTTTGTTTCTCTATATCAGGGGTCTCAAACTCAATTTACCTGGGGGCTGCAGGAGGCAAAGTCGGAGTGAGGCAGGGCCGCATAAGGGATTTCACAAAAAAAGTCCTCAAACATCATTATTAAAAGTTTTAATTATTTCTTCTGAACATGAATAGAACATTGAGTGAAGATTATGAACAGTTCTTCTGAACATGGCATCTTTTGCCTATTCCTTGCTGCCAGAGACTTGACAGCTCTTCTCACAAATCTGAACCATATTTGGCTTTAGAGAGGAAGCAGTTGAGACCCTCAGTATGGCTTGAAGATGATCATCATTAAGTCTAGACCTGTACTTTGACTTATTGAAGTTCAATGTGAAGAATAACTTTTCACACAAATATGTGCTCCCAAAAAGGCACATGGTGCACTTGCTTGATCATTTGGGAAAGCTCAGGGAAGCGGGGGGGGGGGCGTTTCTCTCAAAAATTGCCCATCCATGCCTGCTTTTCCACTAATCTCCCTGAATTTGGCTTTGAGATCAGAGTTGCATTGCAGGTCAATGAGCTCCATTTGAAGCACAGGAGGGGTATCTTGCACATCAAAGGAAAAGGAGTCCACAAAAATTTGGAAAGTGGCTCTGTGCTTTTTGAAGTCTGCAAATCTGTGATCAAATTCCTTCTCTAGCTTAAAAGTAGCATCAACATATTTATCACCACTAAATGGTATGTCTGCACCCACAAGTTCCTTGCATGCTGGGAAATGGCAAAGGTTTGTCTGAGAGAGCTGGATTTCCATAACACAAGTTTGTGGAGAATGTCTCTCACATTGTCACTAGGCAGCACTGTGCATAAGCTGCCCCAGGCCTTGTAACATCTTGTTTAGTACATTTCAGCTTATGTGTGATGTCAATAAGAAAAGCACATTCAGCTTATGTGTGGTGGTCAATAAGAAAAAGCACAATTCAGCTTATGTGTTTTTTTTTTTGAACAAACAGTGTCCACCAGTCCATTTTTTCTTCCCTGTTCATTGATGGTGTTCCATCGGTTATTATTCCAACTAACCTCTTCCCTGCAAACCTGCATTCTCAATGGCATCACACTGATGCCGAAATATCTCAATGAGCAGTGGTCTGGCTATGCATTGGAATTATTGTGAGCAGTCTCCTCTGTCAATTCAAAATTTCAATCAACACCATGGACATAAATTGTGAGCTGGCTCAGTGTCTGTTATATTTGGTGCCCTCGTAAAGAGCAACTGAGTATGCATCAAAAACATTTGGCTTTCTCACACAGTTGATGATAAATGTCACTTTTACATGTCAGAAATTGCGCTCTGCCACAAGTGTGGCAGAAAGGCTGCATTTAGCTAAACTGACCTTTCTTTTCCGGACAGATAATACTTACAAGCCTTGTAACATGCATTTTTTTTTATACAAATCTTCTTCTGTGAATGGTTTTCCCCCTGCCTTAGCAATCATCTCACTACCATGTAACTAGCTTTGACTGATTGCAACATTCTCTTTTGGTTGCTTTCTTGAGAAATCTTGTTGCCTCATATAGGACTGCTTGAAGACTGGCAACCCGGTTGGCTATTTTATTTCCTTGATATTTGCACATTCCTCAGCATGTTTAGTTTAATAATGGCATTTCAAGTTGTATTCCTTGTGCACTGCAACTTTCTCTGAGCAAATAAGACATGTGGGGATGCCCCTGTGCTCAACAAAGAAATACTGCATCTCCCACTTTTCCTGAAATTGTCTGTGCTCGTCATCAATCTTTCTCTTCACTGCAGGCTTTGATGAAATCATGATGCAGGTATGACAAAATTTAATTCTGTAATAAACTTCTCTCCCTTCTTTCCCTTCTCTCCCTTAGGTTTCCGATAATGCAAGGGACAGCGGGCAGGAGCAGCGGAAATTACGACGTCTGCATTAGGCGCAAAGTATTTGCGATTATTCACTTGCCAAATATTCGCAATAAAAATCGCATTAGTAGAAAAAAAAGCAAAAAAATCGCATTAAACATTTGCATACCCCAAACGGAGGGTATGTGAATGTTTAATGTGATTTTTTTTCCTTACTTATGCGATATTTATTGCGATTATTCGGTAAGCAAATAATCTCAAACACTGCGATATTTGAAGGCTGGCCGTGGGCCACAAAATGTTGTACGGAGGGCTTGAGACCCCTGCTCTGTATATTTGTTTCTCTCTATAGTGCTGATATTTTTGTTTGTAGTAGTTTGCTGTCTTTTTCTTGTTTATTTTTTTGTTTTGTTTTGGGGCCACACCAGGTGATACTCAGGAGTTGTTCATTGACCTAAACTCAAGAATTATTCCTTGTACTGATCATGGACCATATAGGATACTAAAGATTGAATCTGGGTGAGCTTCACATAAGGCAAGCCCCCCTCCCCACTCTACTATCATTTTGATTACTATCATTTTTATTATTATCATTATTGTTTATTTTAAATATTTGTATTTGCTATCATATTTTAAAATTGCATTTTACTGTAATCCTGGAAGGTACCAAGCCTAATGTGATTTTGCTCTTGTGTATTTGAATTGAGTATGGGACTATTGTAGGTTTATCTCTGCTATATTTTTTAGCTTATATTTTCTTTTTTTTTTTAATATAATTTTTATTTTGATCATAGTGGCTTATATATTGTTGACAATAATATTTTAGGTACATATTTACATAAAATCAGGGGGGATTCCATCCCCAAATTGTCCTCCCTACTCCCCCGTTTCTGTCTTACCTCCCATTTCCTCTTCCCTCACCCCCAGGGCGGCTAGAATATGTGGTCCCCTCTGTCTCTAACCAACTACTTAGTAGTCTTGCATCAGTTTGGTCTTGATGCCTCCTTATTTCCCCCTCTAAGTAGGGGCAGGGTAGCTAGTTCAAGTTGCGTGGTTTTGCCTGAAAAAGAGAAAATAAATAAACCGGGGCAAGAGTTTAATACCCCGAAAATGGCAGAATCCTTCTAGAGGTTCTCATCATCGATTTGGGAAATGAAGGAGAAAAAGAAGTTGAAACACTCCACCAGTACCAAAAGAAGTGTCAAATATCCAGTGAGGACTCCAGCTATAACGATAAGCACCACAAAAAAACAGATAAAAAATAAACCAAAACAAACTAAAAACAAACACAAACAAACAAAAAACACACCGTGGTCTTGAAATAAGAAACATGGCGTAGCACATAACGAAAGAAAAGAAAGGAAGAGAAAGAAAAGAAAGAAAAAAAAAAAAGAATAATTGGGGCCAACAATTTCAATAATCACATCCAAACTGAGGAATCGACCAAAATAGCTAGGTAAATAAAAATAATAATAACAATAATAAATGAAGGTAAGATATATATATATATATATATATATATATATATATATATATATATATAAAACCAAGGTTTTGTGTTTTTTGTATTTTTTTTTTTCCCTCCTGCCCTGGCACAGTAAATATTGGGGTCATTCGAAAAGGAATTCACTTGCCCTATAAGATATGGGGTTTCTCCGTCCTTGGAGTATACTGTCATGGAATCAGCTCTAGTCTTTGCTCAGGATCATTACTCTCCAGGTTGTGGTTTTTTTTTTTTTTTTTTTTTGGTGTGTGGGAAAGCTTCTGCTCTGTCCAGTGTGATACCGTCAGAGCTCTGTGTTTAGCAGTCCCAGTATCTGTACATATCCTGAGGTGGGACTTATGGTGAAGTCAGTCTTTGTGAATCTGGAGGTTCTGTTACCTCAGTGCCATTTTAATCCATCTTCTGTGGTTGGTGATCTTGGTCTTTGCGCTGAACCTAGGAAGGCATCTAGGATAGCGTCTTTCTTTGTTCTTCCAGAAGCCCCTTTCCGTTACAATTGTCTCTGCCGGACCTTTGGGACTGGGGATCATGCTTATTGTGCAGGTCTTAGTTCAAACCCTAGACTAGGGCTTTTTTTATTGGTCCCAAGATGTATACAGTCTGGTCGTGGTTCTAGTATCCAGTCATCTGTAAATCACGATCTTGGCTTTTGGACCTACCAAAGGGTGCCACGTCTTCTGGTTTTGTCTTGTCGTTAGCTGGTGAGGTAGGCTAAACTGCTCTAAGGTCAAGTTGTTCACATTTTCCTCATTGTCGAGATATCATGTTAGAGCTGGCCCTTGTTGTTGACCCTGCAGTAATAAGGCTGTCCCAGATGGAGATTGTTTCTTACAGCTGTTGTGAGGAGCTGTGCCGTTTCTATGTCTGGGATCCAGGGTTCAAGGCTGGTTGAATGGTATCTAATCACCTGAGGTCTAAGTTGATTCCACATGACATATTTTCAAGGTAGGAGATAACCCTGTATTGTAAACAACTATGAGTTCCTATCTCTAGTAGATAAGAGCTCTTTTTTTTTTTTTTTTTTTTTTTTTTTACTATGTAAGATTTCCCCTTTATTTAGTGTGCCTTTGCAGGGGGAAGTGGTGCTCCATTATATGTCGGAGTATTTGGGGTGGACAGAGTGAGTAACAGAGATAGGTCACATACCCAAAAACGATTAAAAAAAAAAAAAAAAAAAAAAAAAGGAAATAAAAGTGTATGTGCCCACAAATGTATATGTAAGGCAGACATTTAAATAAATAAGTTAATTAAAAAATATAAAAAAATTAAAATGAGTTAGCGAAGTTTTTAAAGGACCAATGTGGTGCAAAAGACTACTTTGCATTTGGGAGAGAACAGGTAAAGAGTTGGTGTATTACAGGTCTTATGCCTATGTTGGAAGTACAGTTTTCCCATTGTCTTTTGGATTTTTCTTGTGGTGTGTGGGTTCCCAGGCATCTTCCAATCACAACCCCTGCCCCCCTTCAGATTGGTAAAAATTTGCAGCTGGGAGGTCTTGGAAGAGTTCTTGCATTGGGGATACTATTGGACCTAAGTCCGGTTTCAAGAAACAGTCCATGTTAGGGGGAGTTGGTAGGGAGGGTCTCGCAGCATGTGTCCACAGGGGAGTTGGCTGTCTTTTCTTGCAGGAGACGATGTGTGGGTTCGGTTGGGTGTCCCCTCGCCTGGGTGCTGGGTACTGGTTCATTTGGGTAGGAGGTCGATCTTGATGCCTAAAAGATTAAGGACTGAGGGTGGAGAGTTTTAATATGGTGGGAGATCTGGATGGGATTGAGGGGTGAAGGGATAGTTGGATTTCCGGGGGGGAGAAAGGGGAAGATATATGGGAGGGGTATGAAGGAAGAGAAAAGAGAAAATACCGTAGAAAGGGAGAAGAGAAAGGGAAAAAAGTAAAGAGAAGAGTAGAAGAGAAAAAGAAAAGAGAAAAAAAATAGAGAGAAGAAAGGAGAGAATAGCAAGGGAATGCTGGTTTGGTTGAATGTGTTCGATGACTAGAGCCTGTAGTTTAGGTCTGTACATCGCAGGTACTGCTTTGGTGGTCTGACTGGTCACGTGCTTCGATTCCTAAAAGAAGGTTTAACCTAGAGATAAAGTGAATGTTAAAGAGTTTTCTCGTGGCCATCTCATAGTGCAAGCAAGGTATGGTATCTCGTGTGGTATCCCGAGTTGCCATCTTAGTTTGTCCGCCCTTTGTATCTAAGGGCGCCTGTGGAAAGAAAAGCTGAGAGGTTATTTTTAAAATATAGTAAGGTAAAGGGATTAAAACGTAGTGTTATGGTATGTTGCCATTGCATTACGTGATTTCCCGCGGTGTTCTATACTTGTGTTCCTGTTTACGATCTCTAAGGGATTATTGTGGGCCTTTGTTGTAGGAGTCTGGTTACATACCTGTTCTCTCCATGTTGCTGTTTCTGTTGTTGCTGTTTTCTTTGTGGTATAATGTGCAGTCAAGAGTTTGCATTGTTCCTTTTTCATGTATTTTGGACACTGCTCCCACGTATATGTTGACTATTACAGTGATCGGAGTTTCTACCCTGTTAAACCCTGTTATATGATTGTTAGGTATTAGTTGTGTATAAAATATATGTTCTAGGTGTTTCAGAATAGTGCTACCATTCTGTGTTTATCTTTTGTCTTCTGGCTTACTTCGTTTAACATAACATGATCTAGGTCCATCCACGTTGCTGCAAAGTCTGTGATTGTATCATTTCTAACTGCCATGTAATATTCCATTGTGTATATGTACCACATCTTAATGATCTATTCATCCGTTGTTGGACACCTAGGTTGGTTCCAAGATTTGGCTATTATACTGAGTGCTGCGATAAATAGTGGGGTGCATATGTATTTTGGAATGAATGTCCTTCCATCTTGTGGGTATATGCCTAGGAGGGCAATTGCTGGGTCAAATGGCAGCTCAATTCTGAGTTCTTTGAGCACTCTCCAGACTTTCCTCCATAGGTGTTGGACTAGGGGACATTCCCACCAGCAGTGGATGAGAGTTCCTTTCATACCGCATCCCCGCCAACAAAGGTTGTTTCCATTATTTTTGATGTGGGCCATCCTCACTGGTGTAAGGTGGTATCTCATTGTTGTCTTGATTTGGATCTCCCTGATGATGAGTGAAGGTGAGCATGTTTTCATGTGTTTGTTGGCCATCTTTCTGTCTTCCTCAGAGAAGTGTCTATTCATTTCATCTCCCCATTTTTTTATAGCTTTGTTTGCTTTTGGGGGGCTCAGCTTTCTGAGTGCTTTGTATGTTCTAGATATCAGCCCTTTATCTGATATGTCGAGTGAAAAGATTTTTTCCCATTCTGTTAGCTGTCTTCTTGCGTTAAGCAGGGTTTCTTTTGCCATGCAGAAGCTTTTTAGTTTGATGTAGTCCCATTTGTTTATATTTGATGCTAACGTTCTTGCCATTGGTGCTCCATTCTCAAAGACCTTTTTGATATATAGGTCTTTGAGTGTTCTGCCTATTTTATTCTCAATAAACTTTATGGATTCGGGTCTGATTTCAAGGTCTTTGATCCACTTTGAGTTGATTTTTGTATAAGGAGTAAGGTATGGGTTGATTTTCACTTTCGTACATGTGGTTTTCCAGTTGTACCAACACCATTTGTTGAATAGGCTTTCTTTGTTCCATTTCAGATTCTTGCCTCTTTTATCAAATATTAGTTGGCTATATACCTGGGGGTTTATGTCTGGGAATTCTGTTCTGACCCACTGGTCTGATGTCCTGTCTCTGTTCCAGTACCATGCTGTTTTGATTACTATGGCTTTATAGTATAGTTTCAAGTTAGGTAAGGAGATGCCTCCCAGCTTCTTGTTTTTCAGTATTTGTTTGGCTATCCTGGGTCTTTTGTGGTTCCAGATGAATTTTGTGAATGCTTGTTCTAATTCTTTAAAGAATTGTGTCTGGATTTGGATAGGGATTGCATTAAATCTATATAGGAGTTTGGGTAGGATAGTCATTTTGATTATGTTAATTCTACCTATCCATGAGCATGGGATGTTCTTCCATTTCTTTAGATCATCTTCAATTTCTTTCTGGAGTGTTTTGAAGTTTCCCTGGTATAGGTCTTTCACTTCTCTTGTAAGGTTGATTCCTAGATACTTGATATTTTTTGATACTATCTTAAATGGAATTGTATTTTTAATCTCTCTCTCCTCAACTTCATTGTTTGTATATAGAAACGCTACTGTCTTTTGTGTATTGACTTTGTAACCAGCCACTTTGCTGTATTGGTTAATTGTTTCTAGGAGTTTTACTGTGGACTCTTTAGGTTTTTCGATGTATATCATCATATCGTCGGCAAAGAGAGATAGCTTGTGTTCCTCTTTCCCAATTTGAATTCCTTTGATTCCCTTCTCTTGTCGGATTGCTATTGCTAGGACTTCTAAGGTTATATTGAATAAGAGTGGAGAGAGTGGACAGCCTTGCCTAGTTCCTGATCTTAGTGGGAATGCTTCTAGTTTCTCACCATTGAGTATAATGTTGGCTGTAGGCTTTTCATAGATAGCTGTAACTATCTTGAGGAAGGTTCCTTCTAACCCTATTTTGCTGAGTGTCTTTAACATGAAAGGATGTTGGATTTTGTCAAATGCCTTCTCTGCATCGATTGATATGATCATGTGGTTTTTGTCTTTCATGTTGTTGATGTGGTGTATAATGTTGATTGATTTGCGTATGTTGAACCAACCTTGCATTCCTGGGATGAATCCCACTTGATCGTGATGTATGATCTTTTTGATGAAGTGCTGGATTCGGTTTGCTAAGATTTTTTGAGTATCTTTGCATCTATGTTCATTAGTGAGATTGGTCTGTAGTTTTCTTTTTTGGTAGTGTCTTTGCCTTCTTTGGGAATGAGTGTGATATTAGCCTCATAAAAGGAGTTGGGGAGGATTCCTGTTTTATCTATGGTTTGGAAGAGCCTATGGAAAAGTGGTAGTAACTCTTCTTGAAATGTTTGATAGAATTCACCTGTAAATCCATCTGGGCCTGGGCTTTTGTTCTTAGGGAGTTTTTTAATTACATCTTCAATTTCCTCTGAGGTGATTGGTCTGTTTAGGATTTCTAGATCTTCCTTTTCCAGTCTTGGAAGAGGGTGTTTTTCCAAGAATCTATTGATTTCTACTGGGTTCTCTAGCCTAGTTGAGTATAGTTGTTCATAATATGATCTCATGATATGTTGTATTTCTTGGGGTTCTGTTGTAATCTCTCCCCTTTCATTTGTGATCCTATTGATTTGGGTGTTTTCTCTCTTTTTTTTAGTGAGTTTTGCCAGTGGTTTGTCTATCTTGTTTATTTTTTCGAAAAACCAACTCCTGGTCTCATTGATTTTTTGTATTATTTTCTTGGTTTCTATGTTGTTTATTTCTGCTCTGGTTTTTATTATTTCTTGCCTTCTGGATGTGGTTGGACTTCTCTGTTGCTGATGTTCCAATTCTTTGAGGTGATCTTTTAAACTGTTGGTTTTGTTATTTTCCTGATTCTTGACATAGGCCTGAATTGCTATGAGTTTCCCCCTAATTACTGCTTTTGCTGTGTCCCATAAATTTTGACATGTTGTCTCTTCATTGTCATTTGTCTCAAGGAATCTTTTTATTTCTTCCTTGAGTTGTTCTTTGATCCAGCTGTTGTTGAGCAGCATGTTGTTTAATCTCCAGGTATTAGTTTTTCTCCATTGCTTCTTCTTGACCTCAATTTTGAGCTCTGTGGCATAGTGATCTGAGAGGGTACTTCTAATGATCCTTACCTTTGTGGTCTTATATAGGTTGGCTTTGTATCCTAATATATGGTCTATTCTGGAGAAGGTTCCATGTGGGCTTGAGAAGAATGTGTATTCTGCTTTCTGGGGGTGGAGGGCTCTATATAAGTCTATTAGCCCTAAATCTTCTAATTTTTCATTCAGAGCTCTTATTTCTTTGCTATTTTTCTGTTTGGTGGATCTGTCCAGTGGTGATAGTGGAGTATTGAGGTCCCCTGCTATTATCACATTTCCCTTCATGTGTTTCTCCAGGTTTGCCAGTAGTTGCCTCACATATTTTGCTGGCTCTACATTAGGTGCATAGATATTGACCAGGGTTAGTGTTTCTTGATCTAATGTTCCCCTGATCAGTAAGTAGTGACCCTCTTTGTCTCTGATCACTTTCTTGAGGTTGAATGCAATTTGGTCTGATATAAGAATTGCTGTCCCTGCTCTTTTTTGTTTTCCATTGGCCTGAATAATCACTTTCCATCCTTTTATTCTAAGCCTGTGCTTATCCTGCATCTGTAGGTGTGTTTCTTGCAGACAGCAGAAGTCCGGTTTATTTTTCCTAATCCAGTTCTCTACTATGTGTCTTTTAATTGGAGAGTTTAGTCCGTTAACATTTAGGGAGATTATTGAGAGAGAGGATTGTTGTGTAGTTGTGTTGTGTAGGGTGGTTTTTGTTACAATCGGGGGTTTGGCTTGTGTAATTCGTCTTTGAGTAAATCGTTTAGGATCGGTTTTGTTTGCACAAATAGTTCAAATTCGTTCTTGTTTGAGAATGTTTTTAGTCTATCCTCCCATATGAATGTAAGTTTTGCTGGGTATTGGACCCTAGGTTGGAAATTTCTTTCATTCAGTCGTTTAAATATGTCATTCCATTGTCTTCTTGCTTGAATTATTTCAAATGGGAGATCTGGTTTGATTCTTATGTCCCTACCTTGGTACTTGAGGTTTCTTTTCTTCCTTATTGCTTTAAGGAGTTCTTCTTTCTCTTTGTTTTTTGCCAATTGGATTACCATGTGTCTTGGTGTTTGTTTATTGGGGTCTATCTTATTGGGAACTCTTTTTATTTCCTGTATTGGCATTGCAGTATCCTTCCAGAGGGTGGGGAAGTTCTCCGCTATTATCTCTCTGACTACTTGTTCTTCCCCTTTCCCTACTTCCTCCCCTTCTGGTATACCCACAATTCTTAGGTTGTTTCTTTTGTCCTTTTTCATTAGATACTGGACCTTTCCTTCCAGTGCTTTGCCTTTTATTTCTTTGTTGGTTTCTTGATCATTTTTTGTTTGCAGTTTTCCTTTGAGTTCTTCAATGTGTTTCTCCAATTCTGTGTTTCTGCTTGTAAGGCTTGTTACTTTGTCTGTTAATTCCTTCACTTCTTTTCGTATGGAATCTCTCATGTTCTTTAACATTTCTTCTTTAATTTGGCTGATTTGTTCATCCATAGATTTCTTATATTCGATAGCTAGGGTTTCTCTAATTCCTTTTATTAATTCTTGCATTTCCTTCCTCATGGCTGCTTTTAGGTCTTCATCGCGTGTATCTGTGTATTTTGGTGGAGTTGGAAGCTTGCAAGAGTTTGTCACCATATCTCCAGATATTAGTGATTTCCTTGATTTACGCATATTTCTTTGTATTTAATGGTGTGTTTTAGAGTGCTGTGCTTCTAATTTTCACCTGTTTTGATCCCCTGTGGTGTGGGAGTTGGTTCCCTCCCTGAGGGTGGTTCTAGAGGGACTTTTGGGTGAACTCACTGAGGTTTTGATCCTCCTGTATTCTTTATGTGGCCTGGTTAGTTGTTTTCCTCTTTTGTTGGCAGCTAGTACTGGCCCTTTCCTGACCACAGTGGTGGGGGGCACTGTTTCTCCTCTCCTTTTTCTCCTCTCCTCTACTAGTTGGAAGTCAGTCTTCCTCTTTATTCCTGTCAGCAGGTGTAGTTCCGCTTCTGGCCACACTGGTTGCGGGCGCTGTTGAGCCTGACTCTCTGTTCCCTCCCTTATCTGGGGGTCAATGAAGCTCTGCTCCTCCGAGTTACCGCGGAAGAAATTCCCCCAGTCAAGCCCTCCCGGTAGCTGCTCTCAGCCCTAGGGGGGGTCTCAGGTCCACTCTGGGGCTCGGGGCTAGGTTGCTCTAGGTTACCTAAAGGTCCAGGGGGCAGGCCCAAGCTCACCTAGTCTATTCGTCCCACCTGTCCCAGCTGGGCAGGTGACTCCGGCCCACTAGGTACTAGGGAATGTCCTCCCCAGTCTACGCTCGGGTCAGGTGGGATGAACTCTGGGGCCTGGAAGTTGAGGCAACGGGTGGTGTGGTCTCTGTGCCAACAAGCTGGCCTCTGCAGTCTATGGGGGGGGGGGTCGCGCGCAGGGTGGCTGGCGGCTGCGGGTCGTCCACGTGTGAGCGCCCTAAAACAGTGCACTCACCATGGACGCCGGGGTTCCCTACTCCCCGTTGGCGCGGCTGGCCTCTGCAGTCTATGAGGGGGGGGTCGCGCGCAGGGTGGCTGGCGGCCGCGGGTCGTCCACGTGTGAGCGCCCTAAAACAGTGCACTCACCATGGACGCCGGGGTTCCCTACTCCCCGTTGGCGCGGCTGGCCTCTGCAGTCTATGAGGGGGGGGTCGCGCGCAGGGTGGCTGGCGGCCCGCGGGTCGTCCACGTGTGAGCGCCCTAAAACAGTGCACTCACCATGGACGCCGGGGTTCCCTACTCCCCGTTGGCGCGGCTGGCCTCTGCAGTCTATGAGGGGGGGGGGTCGCGCGCAGGGTGGCTGGCGGCCGCGGGTCGTCCACGTGTGAGCGCCCTAAAACAGTGCACTCACCATGGACGCCGGGGTTCCCTACTCCCCGTTGGCGCGGCTCTAGCTTATATTTTCAAATAGTACCTGATAGATCATTAAACAACATTTGAGTCCTCTATGGAATTGAAAGCATTTTAGTTTCTAGAATCATTACATGAAGAAGTGGGTCCTTGATTTTAAAGAACTTAGAAGCAACATAGCTGACGTACTGGATCACCATGAGCTTTGGAGCCACATAGGTCTGTAAACTGGCTTTGCCACTTATTGGCAATGAAATTTTGTACCTATCTTTTAATATCTTTAGTGTTATTTTGTTCTTGTACAAAATTGACAATAATAATAAGTTTCCAGTGATATCATCTGTATTAAATTTCTATATTTAAGACTACCCTCGTGCCCTTTTCAGATATTGTGTTATTGAGCCACTGCCCCAATATAGTTTCCATATTGTTTTCTTCCTTACCATTTCTTATTTTAAATTAATCTTAATTTTTTAGTCACTGTGAATTACAGCTACAAAGTTATTCATTATTAAGTTTCAGGGGCACAGTGTTCCAAAACCAACCCCATCACCAGTGTCCACTTCCCTGCACTAGTGCTCCCAGTTTCCCTTCTCTCCCCGGCCTGACTTAAGAGAACTTTCCCCCCCCCCCCCCCACTGTCCTGGTGTCTCCTTTTTTAATATACTCCCCCACTCCATCCCATTCCTGTGATAAGCTTCCGATTAAAGATGAGTTCTTCCGCTCTAGGTTTAATTGACTTTGGGCCTTATGAAGAACCATTGTAGCACTATTGGTAGAAAGACAGTTTGAGAACAATCATATATAGCAACATCATTTGACTATCAAAGAGGATAGAAATTCTAGATTACTAAATTATCTAGTGAACTGAGATTTAGTGTAAATTCCTATTTAACAAAACACAACAGAAATAGTTTTCAAAAGCAATATCTGAGAAGCCCACAAGATGAGAACCTATCACTCTTAAAGACAAGTGAGAGAACGATAGAATACTTTAAGGCCCATTTTTATAAACTCAAATTTGCAGTTATCTGATAATATTTATCCATTAAAAAGTATCTGAAGTTTTATTGGAAAAATTGTGTTTAGGATAAAAATATATCAGATTCCATCCCAGACATTTCAGCAATAATTTTGAATTTTGTAACATTGATACATTAGACTATTCAAAAATGTTTGATTGTTAATTTAAAATTAGTGCATGAATTAACTTAATTAGCCTTACTTGTTTCATTTATAAAAATTTGGTCAGAGGGCCAAAGAGATAGCACAGTACAAAGGGCATTTGCCTTGCATGTGTCAGGCCCATGTTTTATCCCTGGCATCCCTTATGGTCCCCCAAGCCTGCCAGGAGTAATTTCTGAGCATAGTCCCCTGAGTGTTCCTGGGTGTGACATCCCAAAAACAAAAACAAAAAACCAAAATATTTGATTAGTGACTGACCTAACACACATAAATCTTAATTCTTAGGAATTTGGGATTTTTGTTAAAACAAGACAGGCATGTATTCTTTTCTGTAACTGAAACCTAACTACAAACATGCTTGTAATCTTGGTGCTTAAATAAAGATATTAATTTAAAAAGATAAAATAAATTAAATAAAAATTTCTCATTATTCATTACCCCCCCCAAAAAAAGACAGGTGAGGAATGGTGGAGGAAGGAAATGGAGGCATCGGAGGTGGGAATATTTTACTGGTGAAGGAAGGTGTCCTTTTATATAACTCAAACCCAACTACAAACATGTTTGCAATCATGGTGCTTAAGTAAAGCTATTAATTAAAAAAAAAAACAGTTTTGTATTTGAAGATTTCGATTGCTTTGCATCTAGTTGGCTGGCACCTTACCACAGTTATAAGAATATAAATAATTGGATTGCCTATAAATAAAATTAGGGTAGAGATAGCTACTACTTGCATTGTAGTTGCTATCCTCTGGACTTCTTCATAGAAAAGGTCCAGCATTTCTTTTATTAAAATTAATCCTTGATTAAAGGGGGAAGGAGAGGGAAAAATTAATCCTTAAATTTATGATAACATATTACACAAAGAATTAACATAATTTTATGGTTTTGCTTATAAGTAGTTAAGGACCAAAAAATAGTTAAGGACCATAAATTGTTCAAAAACTACAGTGTCTGTCCATTTCTTCTCCCCATTTTTTGATGGGATTAGATGTTTTTTTCTTGTAGAGTTCTGTCAGTGCCCTGTATATTTTGGATATGAGTCCCTTATCTGATGGGTATTGGGTGAATAGTTTCTCCCACTCAGTGGGTGGCTCTTGTATTCTGAGCACTATTTCCCTTGAGGTGCAGAAGCTTCTCAGCTTATTATATTCCCATCTGTTAATCTCTGCTTTCACTTGCTTGGAGAGTGCAGTTTCCTCCTTGAAGATGCCTTTAATTTCAATAGCATGGAATGTTATACCTACATGCTGTTCTATATACCTTATGGTTTCAGGTCTGATATCAAGGTCTTTAATCCATTTGGATTTTATCTTCGTACATGATGTTAGCTGGTGGTCTAAGTTTGCTTTTTTGCTCCACATCACTAATAATCAGGGAGATGGAAATCAAAACAACTATGAGGTACCACCTCACACCACAGAGATTGGCACCCATAACAAAGAATAAGAACAAACAGTGTTGGCGGGGATGCGGTGAGACAGGAACTCTTATCCACTGCTGGTGGGAATGCCGACTAGTCCAACCTTTCTGGAGAGCCATATGGAGATTCCTCCAAAAACTGGAAATTGAGCTCCCATATGATCCAGCTATACCACTCCTAGGAATATATCCTAGGAACACAAAAATACAATACAAAAACCCCTTCCTTACACCTTTATTTATTGCAGCACTATTTACCATAGCAAGACTTTGGAAACAACCAAGAACCCTTCTACAGATGAATGGCTAAAGAAACTGTGGTACATATACACAATGGAATATTATGCAGCCGTCAGGAGAGATGAAGTCATGAAATTTTCCTATACATGGATGTACATGGAATCTATTATGCTGAGTGAAATAAGTCAGAGAGAGAGAGAGAAAGATGTGGAATGGTCTCACTCATCTATGGGTTTTAAGAAAAATGAAAGACATTTCTCAACAATTTTCAGAGACAATAGAGAGGAGGGCTGGACATTACAGCCGACCTCATGAACCTCACCACAAAGAGTAATGAGTTTAGTTAAAGAAACAACTACATTGCGATCTATCCTAATAATGAGAATATATGAGGGAAATAGAAAGAATGGGGCGGGGAGGGGAGGAGGGATATTTGGATCATTGGTGATGGGAATGTTACACTGGTGATGGGGGTGTCATCTTATAGGACTGAAACTCAACCACAATCATGCTTGTAACGAAGGCATTTAAATAAAAAATATTTAAAAAAACTACAGTGATTTTTAAAAAGTCAGAATTGCCTCCTCCAATTGCAAATATGGTTTATTAAAAATGCTTTTCAAGGCCATAGTGATGGCGCAGTAGTAGGGCATTTGCCTTGCACATGGCTGACCTAGGACAGACTGTGGGTCAATCCCTCAGCATCCCATATGGTCCCCCAAGCCAGGAACGATTTCTGAACACATAGCCAGAAGTAACCCCTGAGTGTCAATGGGTGTGGCCCCCAAACCAAAATAAATAAATAAATAAATAAATAAATAAAATGAAAATGCTTTTCAATAATTGATAAAAAGATAAAAGCACAAGAAAAGGTGATGCTTATTAAGGAATAAATCTGAAACTCCTTTTGGTTTCTATCAGCTTATCTCATTCAGAATTAATAGTTACAATATTATTTATGCATATTGATTGGTTGAAATTATCCCAAAGAATCAAATGCCAATATGAACATTCAGTTTAATAAGGGCATTAATAATTATTACTTTTCAATTTGCATTACTGATAACCATATGCTTGTCACTGGAGAAATCATTATTGGAATGATTATATGCTACTGTTAAGTCCTTTATGTATATTCACTCATTTTTCACATGAGCCTGTCTATGCTTTCAGCTGAGGAAATGGAAGGAAGATTACAGAGGCAGCTTTCCTAAAGTCCTGTGTAAATAGTTTAGATGGGTGTAGAAAACTATCCTATCTAGAATTAGATGATTAAATGCTACTTCAACTGGCATATTTAGTTTCGTTTTCTGTCTTCAGCCTATTTTTTGAGGAAGAATTATGTGACATTTCCCTCTACATAATTTATCTTTTAGGACTGCCAAGAACAATTGAAGATAAATGATTATGTTGTTTACTTATTACCAAGATCCTTATTTATGACTTAAAAGTAAATTTCCTTCAGGAAATTAGGTTGTACTTCTTTTGACTAAATCTTCTGATTGTATATGCTAAACCATATTAGAGTCATAACTAAGTCTAGTTATACTAAATATCTGTAGTTCCATCTAGGTAATGAGAACAATACTGTCCTAAAGCAATATAGAAGCTTGGGATAGTTTCACGTATTGAGACACTTAGTTACTGGCTTGCTAAAGTATTTATGTAGGGTTGGCAGGTTGGAGCAGAATTAGAGGAATATACAAGTGCCTGACTTGGGACTGTCTGTGGAAAAAATCGAGCAGGCTGACCTCTTGAGTGTTTCAACACTATTTACCAGAACAGTTCCACTTATTTTGTTGGTTGAAAATAGGGGCTTCAGTACTTAAAAGAGATCATTTTGGATCAATTTACTTGGACTGCACTAGAAAGTAGGTTTGTATGAGCTTGTGCATGTCTTTGACTGTTCTCAATGTTGATAGCTTTTGGAACGCCTTGAAAAAAGGTTCAGCTGAGCTGGAGAATGTGGTAGATAAGGAGTCTACAGCTTGGTGGAGGGTCACACCTGTTATCTGACATTTGAAAGTCTCCCTAGAGGCCCAGGAGCCTGAGATATGTGCATCTATCTCCTAGGATTTGATTCTGGAAACAGTTCAATTCAAAAACATCCTGTTCTGTGCTTCAGAGTATTCATGACAAATAGTAAATGTGCTTAGATCAACTACCTTGACAGCTCCCTATTGAGGCATCTTTTACCTGTGCACAATGAAACTGAGTTTTGGGACTAGAAAAAATATACTCAGTCTTTGTATGCAAAAGCATGAGTTCAGTCATCCCAGGAGTGACCCCTGAGCACCATTCAACTAAATGGTTTTGTTATGGCACAGATGGTCATTATATAATTCAATATTAAGCAAATGATATGACAAGAAAAATATTTGTAAGATGTCAGGTTCTGGGGCCGGGCGGTGGCGCAAGAGGTAAGGTGCCTGCTTTGCCTGCGCTAGCCTTGGACAGACCGCAGTTCGATCCCCCGGCGTCCCATATGGTCCCCCAAGCCAGGAGCAACTTCTGAGCGCATAGCCAGGAGTAACCCCTGAGCGTTACCGGGTGTGGCCCAAAAAACAAAAAAACAAAAAAAAAAAAGAAAAGATGTCAGGTTCTGCAGTGAACTCTAGTAAAGACTTGAGCAAACCATACCCACAAATATGGATGTAAACTGTGATTTTCTGCTGCCTATTAGAAAAGTGTGTACACGTGGGCATGGACGCCTACAGGAAGGAGATGATGAATGTGTATACTGAGGAGACAGGAGTGTTACAAAAATCATGTTGATCATTCATTTGTGGAAAATGGCAACAGCTTACTGGGAGAGCCTGCCTTGCAGGCATGAAGCTGTAAGTTTGATTTCTGGCACTTCACCACATGCAGAGTCCTTTCTTGGGTGCACTGTTGTTTAGGATTTCTGGCATCACAACAACTGTGTGAACTTTTGCATAGCTCAGCCAAGTGGTACAAGCATCAGAAAGATTGAGTTTGACCTCCTGAAAGCAGCACAAAGCAAGCAGCAACTGCTCCTACGTGGAGGAGTCTCAAAGCTACTCATGACATTGGTCATTGCAACAACCAAAAAGAAGAGAGGGGAGTGAAAAAGTACAAAACAAATTCACTAATGGAGTTTCTTTTTGCTTATTAATTTTGTTTTCTTCGAGGTACTTTATTTACAAGCATCAAGAGCTAAAAACATTTTAAATGCCTTTAATGTAATTTCATTCTGGCTAGGACTTTCCCAGTGGTATACCTGCCCTTTCTCTTTAACGGAAGGCAAAAAAGCAGGAGTAAAAAATTCTAGATCAGCATTTCCTCAGGGGTGATATAGCTTCTGCCCCAGACTATGTGAGGACAACCCAGGAGGGTAGTACTTAACAATGAGCGCTATAGGGCAAAACTTTCTTTTTGTTCCATTAAATAACATAGTTAACCTAGGACACTGACTTTTTTCCCCCCACAAGAGTGGTCCAGTACATTTTGGAATTTCTGATCAAGGTCTTAGCCACTCTCAATGGGACAGTAGCCTTGGAATTACCTGGAAATAATAGAGTCAAGTTTATTCTACTGAATCAGAATCAGCATTTTAATGAGATTCCCAGGTGATTCCTTTTTCACATTAGATTTTTGAGCTGTTCTGCTCGCAAGAGTGCCTGAGATACTTGTGATTATTGAATAGTCCACTAGATGTCACTATTGTAACCTGGTATTGTAAATTTTCAATGGGGACTTGTAAGAAACTGAACATAGGTTATTAACTTATTTCTCCTCATATAAGAGCTACTGATATATACATTGATTATTAAGGTTAGACATATAATTTTTTTCTGGTTAAAAGTTCTAGAGAACAGTTCCTGGAGAATTTTATTTTGTTGAATCAGCACTCTTGCCTCTTCCTCCTTCAATTGCCCTGTTCTTGGGTTGGTCTGTTATTATATAACCTTATATATACTGCGGGTGTTCTGACTGTGAGAGAACGGCATCCTCAGCTGCTGGACATAGTGACAAAAGTAAAAGAGCAGGTTTGATCTCTGAATATTATTGAGAGCAGAAAGGAAGCCTCATTGGAGGAAATGTGGACATTTGTGAGTATCGGGCATCTCAAACACTGTTTTACAAGAAAGACTGAGTCTTCTGCTTAACAAGTGATGTTCCAAGTATGGTCTTCTAAGAACTCATTGTGGACATTTGCAGATACAGTAAGATGATCTACTTTGGGAGATGTCTGAGGCCCCTATCGATACTGTTAACACTGGTTAGGTTTGTTTATGAGAGAAGGGAGAAAGGTCAAGGACTGCTTTAGAATCTCTCTTTCCATGATGAAGTCAGATAACAAGTTTTAGAAAAGTGAATTCTTGCAATCAACCTTTTGCAGAACTCTCATCCCTGTGAGTCTGGTGTGGTTTCTCCTTTTTTTTCTATTGCTAGGGGGATGGGAGAAGGCCTAAAACAGTGTTGTGTGCTTGGCTGTGTTTTGTGAGAGTCTATTTCCTCTGCTTGTGTATGGCAGAGGCATTTAATTTATAATAGGACTAATTACATGAGAACAGGATTCTTTTACTTGCAGTTTCATAATTCTTATTGATGTGAATGAATATGGTTTTAACATTAGTGTAATTTCCTCTTGTAAAAAATAATTAAGGTGGCCACATTGTATTTACTTCTAAGCCCCTAGAAGCCTTTTTAGTTTTTGTTTCTTCCATTGGCATTGCTTTACAATATAATGGAATTCAGAGTTTTTAGTTTCATACCCTTATCTGTGTGATTGTCACCACTTTTACCACCAAAGACCCACATGTCGCCCACCATCAAAAAAACCCTTTACTCAATTTTATCCAGTTCCTTCTCTCCTTTCCCTTGGTAGTAACATACTTTTCACCACGTCTAGTGATTAGTTTTGTCATTTTCTGACTGCTTGTAGAGCCATTTTTGTAATATCACTTGTTTTGATGCTATTCCTAATGACCACCAGCAGAATTACTTTGGAAGCATTTTTACTAAAAAAATTAATTTTACTTTCTTAAAGCCATAGCTAAGTTATGGAAATGAAGTTTAAAATGCTCACTCCTATTCATAGCTAGTTTAAATTTCTATTTCTACAGTGATACGATTTTACACTACTGTTTCCTTTACAGTTTAGTTTCCTGCCCTCCTTTTTAAGCTGTTGCTGCTGAGACTCCAGATGCTGCCAGATATAGTAGCATACTTAGATGTATTATTTAAAAATTTGGGCTTTAGAGTCAGATACAGTTGGGTACATTACTTTTTTTCACTCTAAATTATTTTTTCATGTGTACAGTAAGGATAGTACTACCAACCTCACGTGGTGCAGTGGGGATTTAGCAAGACAGTTTATTGCCTAATGGCTACATCACCACCTCTTAGTTGTTATCACAGAGCTCTTATAACACTAGTTGTGGCAGACCCCTGTTCCCTTCTTTTTCTCTAGCAAAGGACAACTATAGGTCTAAGCAGAATCTTTCATTCTGCCTGGCAAAGATGTTTCATGGGGAGAGGGGCTGATAGGAACAGATTAGTAGGATAAAGTGGTAGAGAGGATGCTGAGCCTATAACTATAGCAATGATACAAGCCACATTAAAGTTCTCAATAAAATTTTAGTGTTTATCTCAGTATTGAAAACTGCCAATAAGATTTGTTATAGTTATTATCACTATCTAGTGTTAATACCCCATATGTTTCAGAAAGCCCATAATTATATAGGCTAATTTAAACATTATTTTTAAAAAATCATTTAAGATGTACACTCCCAAGTTTCAGTTGAATTTTTGCAATATAGCTTTATATTGCCTGATCTTTTTTGATAGTTACTGTTTTGAAATGAAATATTTTTAATTCAGAGAGGTTTTTTAATCAGGACACACTTTGGTCCATCAAAATATTCTAAGTGGGGGAACTGGTAAAAATTAGGTAAATGGGGTATATATGCAGTGATTGAGGCTAGAAGGCCAAATGTTAGGATAAGGAACCACAGAAGGAAACAAGGTTGGAAACAAGTTTAAAAGTATTGGCCCCTCCATGGCTCACCTATGGCACGCGAAGGTGGGAAGGGATCCGTGGCAGGAGGCGAGTGTGCCGGTGTCTGCTTTGCAGCTCACCTGGCAACAGGGCTGGACTGACCATTGGGAGGACCAGGCATTGTGCGGCAGTTTGGGCACTCGGGTTCAAAAAGGTTAGTCATCACTGTATCTAGGCTTTGACTAACTGTTGTCTCCTACTTTGGGACTACTGGAACATCAGTTAGTAGCAGCCGTAGAAGACTTCTAAGTTAGGTCTTGGTAGAGAGCACATAGGGCTGGAAGTCAAGTCTTGTGCATAAGGCCCAGAGTCTGATCACTAGTATTCATGGTCCTGTCAGCATAGCAGCATCCGTGACTCATCAGTCTGCCCGGTGGGTGAGATCCTGCTGCCCTCCTGAGCTGCATCACATTACTTGGTCTGAGCATGGAAACTTCTGGCCCAGTTGGCAGAGCAGTACTAGAGTGGCTTTGGGATTTCTGAGCAGTGCTGGGAAGACTGTTCTCTCCTCTCCCCTATCTGTCTGTCCTTCAGTTCCCACCCTCTAAAAGAAAACCACCCTGGGGAAGTAAAAAATGCCATGTATTCTGAAAAATCCTTACAAAAATATTTGAGTTCGTACCCTATGAAGCCCTAGATTTTCATTTTATAGTATTACATCAAATGTAGAGAATTTGATGTAATAGCAACTATATTAGAGTGTTATCCTAAATTAGAAGATTATATAAAATATTAATGAATTATGAACACTGTATATGAAAATTTTTCTTTACTAGACTTATAGAATCTGCACTGTATTATTTTTATTACAGTAAATATATATTTATATGTATCTATTTAAAATACTTTAGTATTTAAGATATGATTTAAAATATTTGTATATGTATAGTATAAAATTTTTCAAAAAAATCTTAAGAGGGGTAGGATTATTGTTTTCTTCCTACCATATCATTCTTGTTTCTATTACAGAGAATCAAATTTTAAGTTCAATCCTAGTTCAAAGAAGCTGGGGCAGGGGTGGGGGCGCTGTTAGGGAACACAACTTATAATGATGTTACTGTGTAGATTGCAAAAGAATCTGAGGGTTTGTTCAGCAAATATAATGGTGCATTGAGGTGTTGTGTTAATGTGGGGGGCCAGAAAATGAACTCTGTGTGTAACAAATCTGTTAAGTGGCAGTTTAGAGTTTAACCTAAGAATTGGGAGAAAGTTAATAAGTGCAAAGGAAGCCTGAGACCCAATTTGACACAGACCTTGCTAGGGTCATGATGGTGAGGTATGGAGAGAGGAGTGAAATGAGAAGAGGATTCTGTGTTGTATTGGATAAAAATGAAATAGCAAACTTATCTATCCACATTGAAAGAAAATAGTTTTGTAGAAAGAGCAAAGCCAAGTCTAAAGTATCTAAATCATATTAGATAGATAAACTCTAGAATTATCGAACCTCCCCCAAACTCCCATTAAACGATCAGTAGGAATTAAGGGTCCTGATTCCATTTCTTTTTATAAACTTGGTCGGAGTGATTTAAAAGTGATTTAAAAAATACTTGTAAAATAAGGACTACAAAATTAGGAAACAAATAGAAATGATTACAAGTGGATAAATTGTTGGAATCATAACAGAAATGAGAACAGAACAATTGTAATAAAACAGTAAATAAAATTGTATAAAATTTGTAACAATAAATAAAAATATAAGATAGTTTTAGACAAAGAAATTCTCTGTGGAAAAGAAATCATGCTTGGTTATAAAGAGATATTTAAGTACACTATGAGCCTTGTGGCTCCCAAACATTCTTTATAAAATAAAATACCTTTGAGTATTGAGAAGCTGCTGGAAACTGTTCCTGAAAATCTCACATATAGTTATGTATGTTTAATATTTGTCTATGATTCCATGACCATCTTAGGCTTTCTGGAGCCCAATTTGTCTCTGGGCTCTCCCAGAGACCAATTGAATAGGGCAAAGAGATTGCAATTTTATTAATGAAACTGGTTAAGTAGATACATAGTTTTGGTAGGAGTCAAATATTGAAACTAAAATTTTTCACATAAAGCCTGCTTCAGAGGGAGGTTTAGAATTAAGGGAAGGAAAGAATTATTCTAGAATTGGGTTTAAAGGCAGATAGCGATTGGTACAGGAAATGACCTTTGTCTATGGTGATATCTGCCTTTGGAAGGGATTGGAACTGTGATCCACTCAATGTGTGCAGTAGGTTAAAATTCTAAGTAGTATCTAAGATAGTCTAACTGAGAGGAAATCTGGAAATGCTTTCAACCCATTAATGTGAACTCATTAAAATATGTCACATGCCAAAGATTAGGAGCTCATCTTAAACCTTTGTATCCCTCTTATAAAGTAAAAGAAAAAATAGAAAAAGGAGGCAGTGGGAGTAGGGAAAAATTGTTCAAGTGATAACAGGGGAGGCCTCAAAGTGTGACAGGTCAGGTGTAAATAAGAAGTCAGTCAGACTGTAAAGGAATTTAAGAAAAAGCTCAAAAAAGGCTGTAATCCAGAAATAAAAGCGTTTTTAATACATGAAAGGCAGAAGGTCAACTAGGGAATCAATGGGACTGCTTCATGATCAGGGTGCAAAAGATGTGCTCTCAGGGAAGAAAGGAGATCTAGGGTCTCAGTGATTTCTTTGCTTTGGTCTTTGTTGAAACAGAAATTTCCACTGTCATCATGTCTTTGAAGCAGAGGCAAGAGATGTGGTGTTAGATCAAATAATGATAAGGGAATAGGATGTTCTACCTGATTGGCATGCTAGATGTAAGTAAACTGCTGAAACTTTACAGCATATGTTAAAATGGTCTGAAGAAAGAATAAACTGACCAACCTGCAAAAATGTTGCCCTCACTCTTTGCTATAGTAAATAGCACTATTGTTTCCATTGTAAGGAGACCTTCTGAGGAGATCATACAATGTACTGACTGATGAATTTTATTTTTATTTATATTGGTGGAGTCATAAAGTTGTTACGTCACTGACCACTTAGTCTTTTGAATGGAGAAAGCATTCCATTTTCTAGAACATGCTTGAATTGTTTGAGGAAGTAGGTAAACTGGGGACAGGAGAGTAGCAACAGTGAATGTAATTGGTTTTGACTTTCAGGGAGTCAGTGATGAAATTTCACAACAGAAGTATTCAAACTGTGTTACCATGGTATTAGAAGGACTATTTCCTCACTCCTAGGTATAATAGAGAAAACAAAACTTAGGATGTGTGAGCCTGTTGTTGATGGAGACATGGAAACAACTGGGCCCCTCTGGGATTTTTGCTGGATTTCTTTATTAAACATGTTTGTAGATAATCTGGAAGAGCAAGTACAGAGTGAAATTTCTGAGGTGCTGGCACAGATTATTTTGGCTAATGAAATTATAAATCAATTAGAATAAGCTTTTGAAGGATTTTATAAGTCAACAAGAAAGACTCCAGTAAATATGAGGAATGCTAACCATTTAGGACAGATAAATCAGAATAAACTTGGAGGTTCTGAATTATTTACAATCATAATTTTATTTAGGATCTTATATGGAATTTTAAAACAAAATTGCATCCTTCTCTAAACTGGTTAGTAGAATGTTAAAAGGTTCTAAAAAATGGTTATTTGAAGTAAAAATCATTGTTCCTGTGTTTTCTTTTGGGTTTTACTGTTGTATCAGGAAAAAGGAGCATGAGTGAAATCTGGTTTCAAATCCTGACTCAGTCTTCAAAGGATTGCTAGAAGGCCCCAAATATATGTGAAGTTATGTTTCATGGCATGCACTGAATGTAGAGTCTCAAGGGAACTTTGAAATGAGAATAAGAAACTTTAAGATAAAATAAGACTTTTTAATTAAAAAAAAATAATTCAGTTTCCCACCTGGTTCAGGAAAGTCAGTGCCAGATGCTGATCTAACTACTCTCCAATTCAGCTCCTAGGAACTTGCTTCTGACAAGGTTTAATTTTTGAACTGTTTTAAATGCCACTCTCAAATTTATGCGTAGTCAAAAGCTTTATTTTATTTTATTTTATTTTATTTTATTTTATTTTGGTGTTTGGGTCACACCGGGCAGTGCTCAGGAGTTACTCCTGGCTCTGTGCTCAGAAGTCGCTCCTGGCAGGCACAGGGGACCATAGCCGATGCCGGGATTCCAACCACCATCCGTCCTGGATTGGCTGCGCGTAAGGCAAATGCCCTCCCGCTGTACTATCTCTCTGGCCCCAAAAGCTTTATTTTTGTTTTAGGACAACAGTAAAAGTGAAGCCGAGAAGTCCTTTGGCTAATACCTCGTATTATGAATTAGCATGAGGAATATATATAGATTCAGTTAAATTTCAGAAAAGCAATTTATAGACACATTATGAGTGAGTGAACTCAATACTGATAGGTTTTAAAGTTCTTTACACAGACTTAGGAACCTGAATCTAAATCTTTTCAAACCTTTTTGAAACCATACATGATGAACTATTATAGAAACATAAAATGGAAAGGAACCAAAAAAAATAGTGTTTTATAAACATATTAAAACTTTGTATACCAGTTACTTTTGGGCTGATCTCAAACTTGAATATCATTTATATTTCCTTTCTCACCAACTCTGCACACAAATGTTTCTATTAATTGATAGTCTTCTCTTTCTTTAAAGAGATTCTCAAGGTTGCACAATGGATTTGCAATATGCCTGTATAATTTCCTAGGCAACTGTTGCAGTTTCATCTCAGGCATAATTTCATTCAGTGATGTCATTTTATTATTATGTATGTATTTGGGGTGAAGGCTCCCAAGCTGGGAATTATCTAAATCTCCAGGGGCTCCTAAGGGCTGCATCCAGAGATGCTCCAGGGACCATGTGTTGTCCTGGGTCAAACTAGTTCTACCACATGGAAGGCATATGACTTAACCTCTTTTCTATCTTTCCAGCTCCTATTTTCCTTATACTTTTTAAAATTTAGGATTATCAGTGATTAATTTAAATTTGGTTATGTTTCCATCTGTAGGAGAGTATTAAACATTTTCTTGATATCTGTGCTTGCATTATTTATTAACATGTTTATATTGTCCTATGCTTATAATGCCCCCTAAAATTCAGCCTCACTTTGACATATCATTGCTTAGTATTTATTTATTTTTTATTGTAAGAATTTATTCAAGAGACAAAATTGATTAACATAATGAGGAAACTAACATAACATAATATAGTAACATAACATAACATATAATATAATTAATATAATATAATAATACATGTAATTCAAAGAAAGTTTCTGATTAAAACACAATTTTTTCATAATGGCTTACATATCTTTCACAGTAGTATTTTAGGTACATATTAACATTGAATCAGAGGAATACCCATCACCAAATATGTTCTCCCCCCCATCCCAGTTCCCTTTCTACAACCCATATACCCCACCATCACCACCACCCCCGGGCTGCTAGAAGAGGTGGACCCCTCTTTGTCTGGCTTACTATTAGTGATCATATATCTGTTTGGTCCTGGAACCCTCCCTTGTTTCCCCCTCTATTTAAGAGGTAGAGCTAGATAAATCGAGTTATGTGGTTTTGTTTGAAGGAAAGAAAAGCAATAGATTGGGGTTCAAAATAAGAGAAAAAAAAAGAAGTCAAATACGCTGAAAATGGGTGGAGTCCCACTAGAGGCTTCCAACCTCAGTTTGAGAGAGAATGTGAAAAAGGTAATTGAAACGCCACAACAATACAGAAAGAAATACCAAATTAAATAACCAGTGAGCACTACAGCAATAAAGACAGGCACCACATAATAGTTTGCTCGAGTGCAAAAAGAAAGAGAAAGATAAGATAAAATAAAATAAAATAAAATAAATATTGGGGACATCACCTTCAATCTCTACACCAAAATAAAGACGTCAAAAAAAAAAAAAACGATCAATCGATAAATAAATATGTGGAAAAATGATTGTTTTGTGCTTTTTTTTCTTTTCTTTTCCCCCCCTTCATAGGCACAGTAACTATTGGGGATATTATAGAGGGAATTTCCTTGGCCTAGGAGATACAGGGTTTCTCCACCCCTGAAGTATACTGTCATGGGATTAACTATAGACTCCTTGCATGATCATTTACTCTCCCCTTGTTGCTTTCGTGGTGTATGGAAGACATACATGCTTTGTCTTGGATGGTAAAATCAGACCTCTGTATCTAGAGATCTTGGTGGCTGTGCAGCTCAAGGAATGGAGCTTATGAAGTCTTTCTTTGTGGTTCTAGCAGTTATGCTTCTTCAGTGTCGTTTTAATCCATCTTCTGTAGTTGGTGGTCTTGGTCATTATGCTGCTTCTAGGATGGAGCCTGGGATAAAGTCTTTCATTAAGTTTCTGGAAGACCTATTCAGTTGCTGTTGTCTCAGTCAGACCTCGGGAATTGGAGATCTTGTTTGTTGAACAGATCGTAGACCAAAAGCTAGGCTAGAGCTTTATGTTGCTGTTGTTGTTGTTGGTCCCCAGATGCGTACTGTCCAGTCTTGGTTGCAACAACCAGTCATCTGTATAGAGCGATCTTGGCTTTTGCACAGATCAAAGGGTGACATGTTTTCTGATTTTGTCTTATCAATAGCTGATGAGGAAGGACAACTTGCTCTTAGATCAAGTTGTTTCCATTTCCTCATTGTCAGGTTATCAATTTAGAACTGGCGCATGTTGGTGTCAGAGCAGCATTGTGAATGCCCTGGAGGGGATTTGGTTCCTGGAGCTGTTGTGAACTCTGTCGTTTCTATGTCTGGGATCCAGGAGTCAAGGCTGGACGGTCAGTGTCTAGTTCCCTGGAGCCTAAGTTGTTTCCACATGACATACATTCAGGGTAGGAGATGTCCCTGTGTTATAAACAAGTATGAGTTCTTATCCTTAGTAGATAAGAGCTTGTTTTTATATGTACAATTTCCCCTTTGTTTAATATGTCTTTGCAGGAGGAAGTGGTGCTACATTATATTGCTGGTGGATTTGGGGGTGGAGAGAAAAGAAAACAGACTCCTGACAATAACTAAGAATATATATGCTCACACATATCTAAAACAAAAAAAGTTTCTTTAAAAAAAAAAGATTAAAATACTTTGCTAACTCATTTTTTTAAAAAAAGTCTGTCCTACATATACATATGTAAGCACATACATTTTTATTCCCGATTTTTCTTTTTTTTTTCATTTGTCCTAAGACCTTTGCTTTTATTTTTTTTTTATGTTCTTTTTTTTTCCTTTATCTTTATTTAAACACCGTGATTACAAACATGATTATAGTTGTATGATTACAGTCATGTAAAGAGCACCCCCCTTCACCGGTGCAACATTCCCACCACCAATTTCCCAGATCTCCCTCCTCCCCACCCCCCTACACCTGTACTCGAGAAGGCTTTCTACTTCCCTCATTCATTCACATTTTATGATAGTTTTCAGTGTAGTCATCTCTGCAACTGCACTCATCACTCTATGTGATGAGCTGCATGTCCTGAGCTGCACATACCAGCCCTCATCTCTCTTGTCTCTGAGATACTGTTAAAAATGTCATTCATTTTTCTTAAAGCCCATAGATGAGTGAAACCATTCTGCGTCTTTCTCTCTCCCTCTGACTTACTTCACTCAGCATAATAGATTCCATGTACATCCATGTATAGGAAAATTTCATGACTTCATCTCTCCTGATGGCTCCGATTTTTCTTTTTTTTCTTTTTTTTTTATATATCTTTTTTGGGTATGTAACCTGTTTCTGTTTTCCCCTTTGACCATCCCCAAATGCACCAACAATATAATGTAGCACCATTTCCCCCTGCAAAGGCACACTAAAAAAGGGGAAATCTTACATATAAAAAAGAGCTCTTATCTACTAGAGATAGGAACTCATAGTTGTTTACAATACAGGGATATCTCCTACCTTGAAAATATGTCATGTGGAATCAACTTAGACCTCAGATGATTAGATACCATCTGTCCAGCCTTGAACCCTGGATCCCAGACATAGAAACGGCACAGTTCTTCACAACTGCTGCAGGAAACAAATCCCATCCGGGACAGCCTTAATACTGCGGGGTCACCAACAAGTGCCAGCTCTAATATGATATCCTGACAACGAGGAAAATGGGAACAACTTGACCTAAGTGCAGGTTATCCTACCTTACCAGCTAACTACAAGACAAAATCAGAAGACTTGTCACCCTTTGGTAGGTCCAAAAAGCCAAGATCGCGAGTTACAGATGACTGGCTGCTAGAACCATGACCAGACTGTATACAGCCTGGGACCAATAAAAAAGCCCTAGTCTAGGGTTTGAACTACGACCTGCACAATAAAAATGATCCCCAGCTCCAAAGGTCTGGCAGAGACCATTGTAACAGAATGGGGCTTCTGGAAGCACAAAAAAAGACGCTATCCTAGGTGCCATCCTAGGTTCAGTGCAAAGACCAAGATCACCAACCACAGAAGATGGATTAAAATGACACTGAGTGAACAGAACTTCTAGAACCACAAAGACTGACTTCATCATAAGTCCCACCCCTGGATCTGTGCAGATACTGATTTCTCTAGACACAGGGGCCTGATTGTATCACCCAGGACAGAGCAGAAGTCTTCCAAACACCACAAAAGCACCACCGGGAGAGTAAATGATCCTGAACAGAGTCTATAGTTAATCCCATGACAATATACTCCAAGGACAGAGAAATCCCATATCTCTTAGGCCAAGTGAATTCCTTTTCGAATGACCCCAATATTTACTGTGCCAGGGCAGGAGGGAAAAACAAAAACAAAAAGCACAAAACATTGTTTATTTTTATATATTATTTTATCTTCATTTATTATTATTATTTTTATTTACCTATCTATTTTTGGTCAATTTCTCTGTTTGGGTGTGATTATTGAAGTTGTTGTCCCCAGTTATACTTATTTTTTCTCTTCCTTTCTGTTCTTTCTTTATGTGCTATGCCATGTTTCTTATATCAAGACCATGGCTTTTTTTTTTGTGTGGTGCTTATCGTTATTGTTGGAGTCCTCACTGGATATCTGACACTTCTTTTTGTACTGGTGGAGTGTTTCACCTTCTTTTTCTCCTTTGTCTCTATAACCGATGATGAGAGCCTCTAGAAGAATTCCACTTATTTTCGGCATATTAGACTTTTACGCCAGTTTATTACTTTTCTCTTCTTCAAACAAAACCACGTAACTTGAACTAGCTAGTCCTGCCCCCCAGTTAGAGGGGGAAATAAGGGAGGCACCAGGACCAAACAGGCGCAAGACTACTAAGTAGTAGGCTAGATACAGAGGGGACCACATATTCTAGCAACCCTGGGGGTGAGGGAAGAGGATATGGGAAGTAGGACAAAAACGGAGGTGTAGGGAGGACAATTTGGTGATGGGAATCCCCCCTGATTTTATGTAAATATGTACCTAGAATATTACTGTCAACAATATTTAAGCCACTATGATCAAAATAAAAATTATATTAAAAAAGATTAAATAAAAGACAATTAAAGGGATAAAGTGGGGCTGGGAGAGATATTGCTTAGTTTTTATTACCAGCTTTCCAGATTTTATTCTCAGGTCCATTCTCATCCTGAAGTTTGTTTTATTTATTTTATTTTATTTTCCAGCTTGCAACTGAAGGGGTGGCAGACTGTGAATATTTTTAACATAGATCCAGCCTATGTTAAATATTAAAGATGAAGGTGCTAGAGTGGGAGCACAGTGGATAAGACACTTGTCTTCACATGGCTAAATGGGATTCAAGCCATCATGATTCTTGAGTCCAACCATGAGTGAACCCTGAAGACAGAGCCAGGAGTAACACCTGAGCACTGCTGAGAACTGCCCCCAAACAAACATGGATTAGAATGAAGGGTACTATGTTACAACATATAGAAATCTTGTAAAATTATAATGCTGGTATTCATAAATAAAGTTTTATTAGATTAAAAGGGAAGAGGTCCAATGATAGGCGCTTGAGCTAGCCAAAAAGAATCTTCCCCTTCCAGTGACCTGAGCAAACAGACTACACTTTTTATGGCATGGCCAGCTGTGCTCTGTTCTGCTCCAGAGGACATGATGAACCCTTCTAGCTCCCATTCTCCTTTGTCAAGTGACCTAACAATGCACAGACTTATGTGATCACAGCAGAGTAGATTGACAACTCTCCATCACTGGTTACCTTTACTACCTCCATATCACATAGGCTGTCCCAATTTTGGTGTGTAGGTGTGCTGGAAAATCATCATCTTGATGGCGACGACATTACCAGGGTTATACCGATTTGGTGCTGCTTTGCTCTGGGCCACTTATAGGACTGAATTTCTGAGTGCCATTTCTTGAGCACTTGGAATGTTCAAGGGTGCTCCTTGCCATCCTTCCACTTGGCACAGATCTGTTTTCACTAACTCTAATTCATATCCAGACCTGTTGAAACATGATGTGCATGTGAACCTGAGCTTCAGTGATTTCAAATATTTGGTTATAGCCCACGGCCCCTTAAATGTGGGGCCACATATCATGCCAAAATCTCACTACTTTATACCCATGACTTTCATAATACAATTGCTACTGGGTCCCAGAAAAACAAGTCCTCTGCAGACTCGTGCAGAACAGCTTGGTGCTATAGCAACTGTTGGCAACTTGTGACTCTGACTCTTATTTACTTCCCAAGCTTGTTAAATTTTGAAACCAGATTGAGACCCCTGGGTGACAATTCAGATTCATGAGAGTTCAGTGATGTGTCAGCTAGAGTCTCTGTGATCACAAATTTCCAGCGCTCATGACTCAGTGACAATCATTGTCTGGAATTTGTAATTGTGAACACAGGCTCGCTTGAATTTGAACCTTAAATGTGAGCTCTCACAGTGCCAGGTATAGTGAAGAAATGGAAAGATTTATCTGTATAAATCAATGAATAACCTCCCAAGACTTCAGAGTTGGGGCCAAAGAGACAGCATGGAGGTAGGGCATTTGCCTTGCATGCAGAAGGACGGTGGTTTGAATCCTGGCATCTCATATGGTTCCCCGAGCCTGCCAGGAGCTATTTCTGAGCGTAGAGTCAGGAGTGACCCCTGAGCTCTTCCACGTGTAACCCAAAAATCAAAACAAAAACAAAAACAAAAAAACTTCAGAGCCTTCTCAACTTTCTGATGATCTCAAAGTAACAATTATAGTGACAATTCAATGCTAGCCTATGGTACTGTCTCTCTGGTTCTTACAGTGGTAATTTGGTCATCTATTAAATCTGCATATGTTACTATTTTTCTAACCCCTCTTCCTATTTTATCTTAATCATGTTTCCTTTTGTCTTAATTTTATTAATTTTATTTGTAAATTTTAGGCACTGTGATTTGTTAATGACTGAGTTTCCTGAATATAATGTTTCAATGCACACAGACCACCAGAGAGGGGCCCCTCTTTAACTTGCTCTTACAGCTGACCAACCTGAAACCTACCCCCTCATCACCAAAGGAAGTTCAGTTCTATAGACCATTTCTCAGATTCTATTGTCTTTGGCCATTTGTTATTTCCTACAAAGTTTCCTTATATCCCACATATGTGAGACCTTTTGTGTTCATCCCTCTCCTTCTGACTAAATTTACTCAGCAGCCCCTGTCCTTCAGTTCTAACCTGTGTATTTTATATGAACATTTGTACTAATTTCTTTCTACATATATAATGCTATTGTTCTTGTTAAAGAACCTTTTTGATGTTTTTACTGTCAATTTTATTATATACACACACAAGTTTATCCATTTTATTTATTGATCAACATTTTAACACAATATTTAAATACCTCCTTGAGTTTTATTGAGTGCACAGTTGCTTTGATCAAAGTTTATCTGTAACTTTTACATTATTTTTAGTTAGAATTTTGATGTTTACCTAATAGTGTAAAGTCATCATTCTTCTAGGGCAGGGGTCTTCAAACTATGGCCCGTGGGCCACATGTGGCTCGCAGAGGAGTCTGATCTGGCCTGCCAGCAGTGAGCACTTTTTGGTTGACAAGATACCTGCCAGCATATACACTCAGTGTATATCCAAATATCAGGAACCATGCACTCAAAATGGTAACCATCTTTGGTAGCACTTATGCCTGTGAACAGACTTTTTCAAGAATGAAACATCTAAAATCTCCAACCAGATCAAGATTAACTGATGCCCACTTGCATCACTTGTTACGGCTGGCAGTGACAAATATGGAACCGGACATTGACCATCTCATTAGCCAAAAGCAGGCCCACAGTTCCCATTGAAATACTGAAGCATGATCTGTTTATTTATAAATGGTTTTCATTTTATTTATATAAGATATGTGCAGTGTGAGTAGGAATTAGTAGCTCATATAGTCCGGCCCTCCAGCTCTCTAAGGGATCGTAACCTGGTCCCCACTTTAAAAAGTTTGAAGACCCCTGTTCTAGGGTGTCATTGTTGAAGAATTTGGAGGTGTGGCTCCAGTACCGAAGACTCTGTAGAAATGGACCAATGAGCTGACATGGTGGTGGCTGTGACATGTGGGTGTGGCTTGTTGGCCTTCCGAAGTATTGAAGGGGAGTTTGGGAAGATCCCAGAGTTTCCAGCCAATAAACCTATGCAACTAGAAATTTTGTCTGTTAAGGTGACTCTGCATAGATTAGTTCTGAAGCAGTGAAGTTGGGCCTTTCACATGACTGCAGCTTGCGGTGTGGGGTGTGGATACTGCTGGCAGGGCTGAGATTTGGCTGCCCTCTCAGGAAGGCTAGACAATATACCATTTAAATTAAACTTTGATCTTCTTTTCAATTTCTGTTATTATTAAGGTAAAGTTAGCATATAACATTGTGTACCTTTAAGATGTACAAAGAATTAATATGTGTATATACTCCGATAGGGTTTCCACCATACATTATTGAATAACTGGACCCAATCATGTGATTTTTTTTCAGTAAAAGCTTTTTAGAACTGGTCTCAGAAGTTTGGATGATGAACTTCTTTACTTAGTAACTAGAAGTGTATTTTCACTGAATGTTGAAAAATGTCTAAAAGCTATCTTCTTCAAATGCCTTTTCATGAGGATGGTAGTTTTTAGTTTACTTATTTAATTATTTTTTCCCAACATCAATAATAAAAACAGTCACTTCATTGCAGACTCCAGTTATCAAAAAGATTATATGAAACTTTATGTAAAAAAACCCCATTGGTTCAGATAAAGTTGATACATTATTTAAAAGACACAAATTATTGTCCTCAAGGTGCTTCCAGGACTCTAATCCCTGCCTGCCCCACAGTTCCTTAACTGGGTGCCACTTCTCTCTGGTTGCAGTTCCCTCCCCACTCTGCTCATTGCCTTTGGGTCCTAAAGGCACTATAATGCAGGTGCCAGCCTCTTTTGTCATCTAGGTGCGCCTAGGACTCTGATCCTACCTATCTCACAGTCCCTGCACTATGTGCTACTTCTCCCTGGCTTCCTGCACCAGGAAGACCCTGTGCCAATGTTAAAACCCAGTGGGCATATTAGGGTTTGTTTGACAGCCTCATTTCACCTAACAAACACCAAGTGTTTTTTGTTTATTTCTTTTTTGAGTATTCAGAGAATGACCCCCAGTCATACAATCAATCTTTGATAAAGGGGAAAGAATCATAAAGTGAAGCAAGGAAAGCCTCTTCACCAAATGGTGAACTGTCAGGATAACTGGCCAGCCACATGCAAAAAAATGAACTCAGACTTCTCCTTAACACCAGGCAAAAGGTCAATCAAAATGGATCAAAGACCTTGAAATCAGACCTGAAACCAATAGGTGCATAAAAGAAAATTTCATGACATTGAAACTGAAGGCCTCTTCAAGGAGGAAACATCTCTGTCAAAGTGGAAGCAGAGAGAAACAAATGGGACTATATTAGACTGATAAGTTTCTGCACTTAAAAGGACTGTGACTAGGATTTAAAGGAATGGGAGAAACTATTCACCCAATTTTCATCTTATAAGGGCCTAAGCTATATAAGGTACTAAGAGCTCAACAAGAAAAAATTACCTAGCCCCACAAATGGGGAGATGAAGGGGGAAAAAATGAACAGACATTTCCTCAAAGAATAAATACAGATGGCCAAAAGGCACAAGGAAAAATGCTCCACATCACTAATCATCAGGGAGATGCAAATCAAAACAACAATGAGGTATCATTGCACACCAGAGTATGGCACACATCACAAAGAATAAGAAAAACCAGTGCTGTATAGAAAGGAGTTTATTGTGTTGATGGCGCTTAAAAGTCAAATTTCCTGGGACTGGAGCAATAGCACAGCGATAGGGCATTTGCCTTGCATGTGGCCAACCTGGGACAGACCTGGGTTTGATCGCTAGCATCCCATATGGCCCTGAGCCTGCCAGGAATGACTTGTGAGCACAGAGCGAGGAGGAACCGTTGATTGCTATCAGGTATGTCCCCACCACAAAAAAAAAAACTAAACAAAACAAAAATAAAAACAAAAAAGGTCAAGTTTCCTATGGAGCTGTAATGGATTTTTAAGAGACTGACTCAAACCTGTTAAAAATTGAACTGGTCACGAATGGAGGTATCCTTTTTAACACTGTAGGTCGTTCAAATCCTTTGCAAGAGCTTCTAGAGAAGGGTAGAGCGTTTGCAATTGGCTCTGTGCTCAAAAGAGCACTCTTGAACCCAGAATCTGTCCTGCTGTCTGGAAGGGATACAAAGTTGCATCCCTGCTGCTGGTTGGTATCTGCCTTTCACAGACCTTGACCAGAGTCATTGACAGACAGACTGACAGACATCCTTCTCTGAACCAGACCTCATGTTCTCAGCTTCCCAGCAGCAGCCCATAATGTTCTCTGTATTTCCATAGGAAAGGTTATTATGTCCCCACTCCACTCCAGATGGTGATATGTGGCCCCTAAAAACCCCAGTTCTCCAGGCGGGCTGCAGCCACCTCAGCACAGGGCGCCTCCTCTTGGGAGGCCAGGCACTGCCGATGCATTTGGTTTTGTTGCAGCTTCTCGTTTGCCAGGTGCAAAAGCTTGGTGATGATCTGCTGGATGTTGAGGGCATAGCAGTGTGTGTGGGTATTACCTGACGATGCACCTGCAGCTCCTTGAACAGGTCGTTCATATTGATGGGAGGCATAGAGGCAGGGAGCGTGTCCCCAGAGCAGGCCAGTAGGAGCACTGCCTGCTGCTAGGCGTCAATGGGGCATGGCTGGGATATGGGATTCTGTAGGCCACTGTGTTGTTCTACAGAAAGGGCTGCAGTGTGACATTGCTGCCAAAGGCGTACTTGAAGTGGCTGTCCTGTAGGTGGAAGGCCTTCCTTCTAGACACCACTGATGCCAGGATGTCCTTTAGATGTTTCTGCACAGTGTAGACCATGGCTGAGACAGGATCCTCTGTGATGTTGTCCAGCCCGTGCTCATAGTCTGTCACAATAATCTGCCCCTCCGGTTGGCCCCTTTGTGGGCAGTAGTATTGTGTGGGAGCAAAGCTTCAAGTCTTTATCTTGGGGGTCCTTGGCCACAAACTGCTGGGCCCCCGACAGGGAGCTCTGTGGCTGGAATCCATGATCAAACTTCTGGAGGACAGATGAAAGTTTCTTCTTGCCTTTGGGTTTTCCTGGTTTGGTTGCAGAACCTCGGGTCTACAGCAAAGATCCAGCACCCTCTGCTGTAGACACTTGTTGCAAGTCAGCCCCTGAAGAGTTTGACTGATGGAGGGATGGAGGATGAGGTCTTTCCCCTCCAGCTCGGAGCACGCGTCTGCCACCCTGTCCAGCTGACGGTTCTGAGGTGAAACGGCAGGTAAACAGCTCGCAGACAGTCAGGCTTGTGGAAATATTAGCTTTATTCGGTGGACAAGACTGAAGTTCAAGGTCTCAGCCTCAGTTCCAGCCAACCACTCCTCGCCTTCCACAGACCCTTGTTTTTCTCCCCCAGAATTAGGTACCACCCAATGGTGGAAGCAGATACCACTCAATGGTGGAAGCAGAATCAGGTACCACCCTAGGGTGGGGGCAGAATGCCAGGTCACACCCTAGGGTAGGGCACAATCACTGGATCAGGGTAGGGTCAGTAACATAATAATCCCCAAAATATTTACAGACACCAAAATCTGACATCATGTGAGGATGGCCAGCAGGAAATTGTTGTGGGAATGGATGTTATCCTGGGTGAGAAGCCGGTGAGCCTCCAGGTCAAACTCTTCTTTGCTAATTTGAACCACAACTTCAGGTTGGCCCAGTACAGGACAATTGAGGAGAGTTGATCTCTCCTGTCTCACTCCAGGAACTGAGCAATTACTTTTTTCCCTCTGAAGGGGGATAGTAGGCCAGAGAGGCTCAGGAATCTCTGCTTAGAGTGGTATTTTCAGGGGTGGGACAGGAGTCACTATGGGCTCCAAGCATGAGGCCTGAGCTAGCTCCCTGAGCACTGCTGGGTATCTGTTTATCTTTGCTTTCACTTGGTTATTTAGTGGTATTTCATCCTTGAAGATATCTTAAGTTTCAGTGTCATAAAGTGTTCTGCCTACATTTTTCTCTAAGTACCTTATGGCTTCAGGTCTGATGTCCATTTTGTTTTGATTTTTGTGTACATTGTTAAAGAGAGATGTGAGTTTGCTTTTTCACATGTTACTGACCAGTTGTCCCAGAGGCTTTCTTTGATGTGTAGTTCTCTTTTTCGTTAGATCTCTGTCTGCTTTTGGTATTAGGATGATGTTAGTTTTGAAAACACTATTTGGGAGTATTTCTGTTTCTTCAGTTTTCCGGAAGAGCCTGAAAAGGATCAGCAGTAGGTCCTCTAGAAATGTTTGAAAGAATTTGTTAGTGAATCTATCTGGGCCTAGGCTGTTGTTTTTGGGAAGACTTTTGATTACCATTTTGATTTCCTCAATAGTGATAGGTCTGTTCAGATATGCCAGGTCATATTGGTTTAACTTTGGGAGGTTATAGAAGTCCAAGATTTTATCCATTTTTTTCATGTTCTTTTGTGGTATAGAGTTTCTCAAAGTAATCTGTGATTACCCTTTGACTTTTCTGTAGCATCTGTAGTAATCTTTCTAAATTACTACTTTAGAAATTAGAATTAGAAATGAATTAGAGAGGCCGGAAAGATAGCATGGAGGTAGAGCGTTTGTCTTGCATGCAGAAGGTATGGTGGTTCAAATCCCGGCATCCCATATGGTCTCCTGAGCCTGCCAGGAGCAATTTCTGAGTGTAGAGCCAGGAGAGACCCCTGAGCTCTGCCGGGTGTGATCCCCCCAAAAGAAATGAATTAGAATTTAATTTCTCATTAAGTACAGTAAGTTTCTCTCTTCATATTTTTTTAAATTTGGCTAATAGTTTGTTGATGTTTATTTTTTCAAAGAACCAACTCTTGCTTTCATTGCTCTTTCAGGTTGTTTTTTGAGTTTACTTTTCATTAATTTCTGCTCTAAGCTTTATTATTTCCTTCTGTCTGACTATTTTTGATTCATTTTATTGTTATTTTTCCAAATTTTAGCATTGTGCCATTAAATTATTTCTGTAGTCCTCTTAATCCTGGTGAATTTATATCTATAAATTTTAAATTATTTTAAATTATTTCTGTAGTCCTCTTAATCCTGGTGAATTTATATCTATAAATTTTAGCATTGTGCCATTAAATTATTTCTGTAGTCCTCTTAATCCTGGTAATTTTATATCTATAAATTTTCCTCTTAATACCAATTTTGTTGTGTGCCACAAATTCTGATAATTTGTGTCTTCATTCTCATTTGTTTCTCATTTTGTTTTCCTCTTTGATTTCTTTTCTGACCCACGGGTTGTTTGGTACTGAGTTTTTAATTTAAAGGCGTTAAAGTTTTTTCTCTGACTTTTTATTTTGGGTTCACTTTTTGTTTTAGTGCATGATGGATCTGAGAAGGTAGTCAATAAAATTTATATCCTCTCGATTTTATGGAGGTATATTTTATAGCATACCATGTGGTTTCTCTTGTAGAATGACCCATGCACATTGGAGAAGAATGTGTATCTAATTTTATATGAATGGAAATACTAAGCCATTCTCTTTCATTTCTTCCTTTAGAACTAGTATATTCTTGTGTGGTTTTATCCTGGGTGACCATTCAAGGTGTTTTAAAGTCTCTTACTATTATTGTGTTGCTATTGATGTCTTTTTTCAAATATGTCAGCAGTCGTTTTAAATATTTTGCTGGTCCCTCATTGAGTTTATATATGTTTAAAAGTGTGATTTCTTCCTGGTGCACATACCCCTTGATTATCATGAATTGTCCATCTTTGTCCCTTATTCCCTTTATTTTTTAAATTTATTTAAACACCTTAATTACATACATGATTGTGTTTGGGTTTCAGTCATGTAAAGAACACCACCCATCACCAGTGCAACATTCCCATCACCAATGTCCCAAGTCTCCCTTCGCCCCACCCGACCCCCGCCTGTACTATAGACAGGCTCTCCATTTTCCTCATACATTCTCATTATTAGGACAGTTCAAAATGTAGTTATTTCCCTAACTAAACTCATCACTCTTTGTGGTGAGCTTCCTGAGGTGAGCTGGAACTTCCAGCTCTTTTCTCTTTTGTGTCTGAAAATTATTATTACAAGGGTGTCTTTCATTTTTCTTAAAACCAATAGATGAGTGAGACCATTCTGCGTTTTTCTCTCTCTCTCTGACTTATTTCACTCAGCATAATAGATTCCGTGTACATCCATGTATAGGAACATTTCATGACTTCATCTCTCCTGACAGCTGCATAATATCCCATTGTGTATATGTACCACAGTTTCTTTAGCCATTCGTCTGTTGAAGGGCATCTTGGTTGTTTCCAGAGTCTTGCTATGGTAAATAGTGCTGCAATGAATATAGGTGTAAGGAAGGGGTTTTTGTATTGTATTTTTGTGTTCCTAGGGTATATTTCTAGGAGTGGTATAGCTGGATCGTATGGGAGCTCGATTTCCAGTTTTTGGAGGAATCTCCATATCGCTTTCCATAAAGGTTGAACTAGACGGCATTCCCACCAGCAGTGGATAAGAGTTCCTTTCTCTCCACATTTCCGCCAACACTGTTTATTCTCATTCTTTGTGATGTGTGCCATTCTCTGTGTTGTGAGGTGGTATCTCATCGTTGTTTTGATTTGCATCTCCCTGATGATTAGTGATGTGGAACATTTTTTCATGTGTCTTTTGGCCATGTGTATTTCTTCTTTGTCAAAGTGTCTGTTCATTTCTTCTCCCCATTTTTTGATGGGGTTAGATGATTTTTTCTTGTAAAGTTCTGTCAGTGCCTTGTATATTTTGGAGATTAGCCCCTTATCTGATGGGTATTGGGTGAATAGTTTCTCCCACTCAGTGGGTGGCTCTTGTATCCTGGGCACTATTTCCTTTGAGGTGCAGAAACTTCTCAGCTTAATATATTCCCATCTGTTACTCTCTGCTTTCACTTGCTTGGAGAGTGCAGTTTCCTCCTTGAAGATGCCTGTAATGTCCTGGAGTGTTTTGCCTATGTGCTGTTCTATATATCTTATGGTTTTGGGGCTGATATCGAGGTCTTTAATCCATTTGGATTTTACCTTCGTACATGATGTTAGCTGGGGGTCTAAGTTCAATTTTTTGCAAGTGGCTATCCAATTGTGCCAACACCACTTGTTGAAGAGGCTTTCCCTGCTCCATTTAGGATTTCCTGCTCCTTTATCAAAAATTAGGTGGTTGTATGTCTGGGGAATATTTTCTGAGTATTCAAGTCTATTCCACTGATCTGAGGACCTATCCTTATTCCAATACCATGCTGTTTTGATAACTGTTGCTTTGTAGTACAGTTTAAAGTTGGGGAAAGTAATTCCTCCCATATTCTTTTTCCCAATGATTGCTTTGGCTATTCGAGGGTGTTTATTGTTCCAAATGAATTTCAAAAATGTCTGATCCACTTCTTTGAAGAATGTCATGGGTATCTTTAGAGGGATGGCATTAAATCTGTATAATGCCTTGGGTAGTATTGCCATTTTGATGATGTTAATCCTGCCAATCCAAGAGCAGGGTATGCGTTTCCAGTTCCGTGTGTCCTCTCTTATTTCTTGGAGTAGAGTTTTATAGTTTTCTTTGTATAGGTCCTTCACATATTTAGTCAAGTTGATTCCAAGATATTTGAGTTTGTGTGGCACTATAGTGAATGGGGTTGTTTTCTTAATGTCCATTTCATCCTTATTACTCTTGGTGTATAGAAAGGCCATTGATTTTTGTGTGTTAATTTTGTAGCCTGCCACCTTGCTATATGAGTCTATTGTTTCTAGAAGCTTTTTGGTAGAGTCTTTAGGGTTTTCTAAGTAGAGTATCATGTCATCTGCAAGCAGTGAGAGCTTGACTTCTTCCTTTCCTATCTGGATTCCCTTGATATCCTTTTCTTGCCTAATCGCTATAGCAAGTACTTCCAGTGCTATGTTGAATAGGAGTGGTGAGAGAGGACAGCCTTGTCTTGTGCCAGAATTTAGAGGGAAGGCTTTCAGTTTTTCTCCATTGAGGATAATATTTGCCACTGGCTTGTGGTAGATGGCCTTCACTATATTGAGAAAGGTTCCCTCCATTCCCATCTTGCTGAGAGTTTTGATCAAGAATGGGTGTTGGACCTTATCAAATGCTTTCTCTGCATCTATTTATATGATCATGTGGTTTTTATTTTTCTTGTTATTGATGTTGTGTACTATGTTGATAGATTTACGGATGTTAAACCATCCTTGCATTCCTGGGATGAAACCTACTTGATCGTAGTGGAAGATCTTTTTAACGAGGCATTGAATCCTATTTGCCAGGATTTTGTTGAGGATCTTTGCATCTGCATTCATCAGTGATATTGGTCTGTAATTTTCTTTTTTGGTAGCGTCTCTGTCTGGTTTAGGTATTAAGGTGATGTTGGCTTCATAAAAGCTATTTGGAAGTGTTTCTGTTTGTTCAATTTCATGAAAGAGTCTTTCCTAGATTGGCAGTAGTTCCTCTTGGAAAGTTTGATAGAATTCATTAGTGAATCCATCTGGACCTGGGCTTTTGTTTTTCAGCAGACATTTGATTACTGTTTTAATTTTCTCAATGGTGATGGGGGTGTTTAGATATGCTACATCCTCTTCCTTCAACCGTGGAAGATTATAAGAGTCCAAGAATTTATCCATTTCTTCCAGGTTCTCATTTTTAGTGGCGTAGAGTTTTTCAAAGTAGTTTCTGATTACCCTTTGAATCTCTGTCATATCAGTAGTGATCTCTCCTTTTTCATTCCTGATACGAGTTATCAAGTTTCTCTCTCTCTCTTTCTTTGTTAGGTTTGCCAGTGGTCTATCAATATTGTTTATTTTTTCAAAGAACCAACCTCTGCTTTCGTTGATCTTTTGGATTGTTTTTTGAGTTTCCACTTCGTTGATTTCTGCTCTCAGCTTTGTTATTTCCTTCTGTCTTCCTATTCTTGGGTCCTTTTGTTGAGCATTTTCTAGTTCTATTAGCTGTGTCATTAAGCTACTCAGGTAAGCTCCTTCTTCCTTCCTGATTGTGCTTGCAAAGCTATAAATTTTCCTCTCAGTACTGCTTTTGCTGTGTCCCATAAGTTCTGATAGTTTGTGTCTTTATTGTCATTTGTTTCCAGGAACCTTTTGATTTCCTCATTGATTTCATCTCGGACCCACTGGTTATTGAGCATGAGGCTGTTTAACTTCCAGGTGTTAAAGTGTTTCTTCTGAGTCCCTTTGGAGTTCACAAATAATTTCAGAGCCTTGTGGTCAGCGAAGGTAGTCTGCAAAATTTTTATCCTCTTGATCTTATGGAGGTATGTTTTATGTGCCAGCATGTAGTCTATCCTGGAGAATGTCCCCTGTACATTGGAGAAGAATGTGTATCCAGGTTTCTGGGGATGGAGTGTCCTATATATATCCACTAGCCCTCTTTCTTCCATTTCTCTCCTCAGGTCTAGTATATTCTTGTTAGGTTTCAGTCTGGTTGACATATCCAGTGTTGACAAAGCCGTTAAGGTCCCCCACAATTATTGTGTTGTTGTTTATATTATTTTTCAGATTTGTCAACAGTTGTTTTAAATATTTTGCTGGCCCCTCATTCGGTGCATATATGTTTAGGAGAGTGAATTCTTCTTGCTCTACGTACCCCTTGATTAATATAAAATGTCCATCTTTGTCTTTTACAACCTTCCTGAGTATAAAGTTTGCATTATCTGATATTAATATGGCCACTCCAGCTTTTTTATGGGTGTTGTTTGCTTGGATAATTTTTCTCCAGCCTTTTATTTTGAGTCTATGTTTGTTCTGACTATTCAGGTGCGTTTCTTGTAGGCAGCAGAAGGTTGGATTGAGTTTTTTGATCCATTTAGCCACTCTGTGTCTCTTAACTGGTGCATTTAGTCCATTGACGTTGAGAGAAAGAATTGTCCTGGGATTTAACGCCTTCTTTATTTCAAAATTTGGTGTGTCTTTTGGGTAGTCTTGTCTTAGATTAGGTCTTTCAGTTTTTCTCTTAAGACTGGTTTTGTGTCTGTGACGTTTCTAAGCTGTTTTTTGTCTGTGAAACCATGTATTCTTCCGTCAAACCGGAAAGTGAGTTTTTCTGGGTATAGTATTCTAGGTGAAGCATTCATTTCATTCAGTCTTGTCACAATATCCCACCACTGCTTTCTGGCATTGAGTGTTTCTGGTGACAGGTCTGCTGTAAATCTCAGGGAAGCTTGCTTGAACGTGATTTCCCCTTTTGATCTTGCTGTTTTCAGGATTCTGTCTCTATCTGTGGGATTTGTCATTGTGACTAGGATGTGTCTTGGGGTGTGTTTTCTGGGGTCTCTTTTGGTTGGTACTCTTCGGACATGCAGGATTTGATCACATATATTCTTTAGTTCTGGAAGTTTCTCTTTAATGATGTTCTTCACCATTGATTCTTCCTGGAAATTTTTTTCCTGGGTCTCTGGGACTCCAATGATTCTTAAGTTGTTTCTGTTGATCTTATCATAGACTTCTATTTTCATCTGTTCCCATTCTTTGACTAATTTTTCCATTGTCTGCTCTTTTACTTTAAGTTTTTTTGTCCAATCTCTCCTGCTGTATGGAATTGTTATGTATCTCATCTTCCACAGCACCAAGTCTATTCTCAGCTTCTGATACCCTGTCCCAGAGCTTATCCATTGTGTCATTCACTTCGTTTACTGACTTTTTCAGTCCTGTTAGTTGACATGTTATTTCAGTTTGGAGTTTTGTGATTTCTGTCTTCATATTTTCTTGGTTCTTATTAGTGTTCTTTTCAACTCGATCCATGGTTTCTTGGAGTCCATTGAGCATCTTCCATATTGCTAGTCTAAAGTCCTTATCTGAGAGGTTGATTAGTTGGTTGGTCATTATCTGGTCATCAGAATTGTCATCTTCATTCTCTATGTCTGATGCTGGCCTGCGTTGTTTCCCCATTTTCACACTTGTATTGTGGGTTTTTCTACGTGTTGTGGTGGTATTCATTGTCTATATGATGCAGGCAGCACACTCCTCTGGCTCCTCCCTTTCTGGATGGGCTGACTTGCCTCTAAGGGAGGGGAGTCATCCGTGGATGAAGCCTCACACTGGGTCAAATCTTAGGCCCGAGCATGCAACAGAGAAGACAGTCCGGAGAGAAATGTTTGCTTCTGTGATATAGCGCCGTTCTTAGTGTGATTTTTCCTTCTTGTTGCAATGGGGTTCTTTTCTTAGAAAGAGTGCACAGCCGCGTAGTGAAGCGGAGTGGCCGTGCTCCGCTGGGAGCCTCTTTTTGCCCCACTCGCAAGAGTTTCACGCAAGAGGACAGTAGACAGACATAGACAGGTCACACTCACAATTTTTCACAGTTGGGCCCCACTGGGCCGGTGTACTTTCACGGATTTTCTCCGCCTGGTGTCACACACAGGGAGCCGGCTTTTGCAAAGCTTTGCCAGTTTTCATGCTCTGTAGTCCCTCCCTGAAAATGGCGTCTGGGCGAGCGAGGTTTCTGGAGCCTCTTTTTGCCCCACTCGCAAGAGTTTCACGCAAGAGGACAGTAGACAGACATAGACAGGTCACACTCACAGTTTTTCACAGTTGGGCCCCACTGGGCCGGTGTACTTTCGTGGATTTTCCCCGCCTGGTGTCACACACAGGGAGCCGGCTTTTTCCCTTATTCCCTTTTTAAGTCTAAAGTCTATGTCCTCTGATATAAATATCGCCATTCCCACTTTTTTAAGAGATCTGTTTGCCTGAATGGTTGTTCCCCAACCTTTGATTTTGAGATATTTGCTCTGACTATTCAAATGTGTTTCTTGGAGGAAGAAAACTTTGGGTTCAATATTTTAATTCATTTTGCCACTCTGTTTCTCTTATCTGCTACATTTATTTAATTGTCCTTGAGAGAGATAATTGTCATGAGATTAATGTCATCTTTTTGTAAGAGTTTGGTGTGTTTGCTGATTCTACCTTGCCTTAAAATTGACCTTTCAGTTCTTTAATTAAGGTTGGTTTCGAGTCTGTAATATTTCTCAGTTGTCTTTTTTTATCTGTAAAGATGTACATCTTTCCTTCAAGTCTGAATGTAACTCTAACTGGGTGAAGTAGTCTTGGTGTAGCATTCATTTCAATGAGTTTTGTCACTGTACCTCATCATTGCCTTCTGGCCTTAAGTGTTGCTTGATGTTCTTGACTGCTAATTTTTCTTGAAGTTTTTTTTCTGGACTTCTGGGACTCAATTTTTTCTTACTTTTTCTATTGAGTTTATTGCAGACTTCTATTTTATCTGTTTATATTCTTTGAGGACTTTTTTCCATTTGTCATTGCAGACTTCTATTTTATCTGTTTATATTCTTTGAGGACTTTTTCCCATTTGTCATTTTGTTTTGAGGCTCTTTTCCAACTTTTTCTGTTATATGGAGTTGTTATGCATCTCATCTTCTAGCTTGCTGATTTTGTTTTCAACAGCTGTTACTCTGTTAGTGATGCTTTCCAGTGAGGTTTTCGTTTCAGCTACCAAGTTTTTAGCCCTGATGTTTCAGTTGGGTCTATAGTTCCATCATCTTCATTCTCTAAACACAGTGGTGTTCTCCAGTGCTTTCCCATAGTTTCCTTTGCAGTGTGCTTTTTTCCTACATGCTGTGCCAATATATATTGATTAGGGGCTAAGTAGAATGGTTACACTTCTTTGTTTTTATTTCTCTGGGATGCTGAAACTTTGTTCCTGCAGCCGAGGAGTGGCTTACATAGGTCTCTCAGCTTAACTTTGTCCTTTGGGGCAGGTGGCACTCACCCCTCTGTTTCTCACAGCTTCTTGCTAGCTGGGGTTCCTGCTATTGCTATTGCTTTTTGTGTCTTAGTATTATTTATCTTCTCTTAATTTTTCTTTTTTCTCACCTAGCATCTTTTTTTAAATAGTGTTATTGCAGAAATAGTCCATTTTAGACAGATCATATTTTCTTGGTGGCTATTAATTGCATTCAGTCTACTTTCTCTGCTCTGTGAATACTGGTGACTTGGCTATTCAGAAATTGCTCCTGGTTTGGGGGACTATATGGGATGCCGGGGATTGAAACCAGGTTCATCCTGGTTCAGCTGCATGCAAGGAGGCCCCTGGTTTGAATTTCTTACTTTTACATAATATTGAGAGTAAAATGCTCTCTCTCTCTCTCTTTTTTTTTTTGGGCCACACCCGCTATTGCTCAGGGGTTACTCCTGGCTATGTGCTAAGAAGTTGCTCCTGGCTTGGGGGACCATATGGGACACCGGGGGATCGAACCGCGATCCGTCCAAGGCTAGCGCAGGCAAGGCAGGCACCTTACCTTTAGTGCCACCGCCCGGCCCCTCTCTTTTTTTTTTTTTTGTAGAATACTTCATAGTTTTTTTTTATTCCTTTCCTTTATAAACTCACAGATGAGTTCTTATTTATATTTGGAACTTGTTAGCAAACAATAAAAGCAACTTTGCTTCTTTTTATTGGTTCCTTTCCATAATGTAGGAAATATTTAGTACTCTATAGTTCTTATCTCTAGTTGATCCTTGTCGTTTTGCTTCTCACTTGGTATTGTAGGTCTTTCAAATATAGCTTCTTCTCATTTGTAGAGTGGGGACTGTCAATTTTTTTTTACTTATTTTATTTCCTTTTCTTTTTTCTAAGAAAGTTATGTACATTTGTCCATATTGTTTTTTCTCTTTAATTACTTTATTTGAAGAAAACATATCACATGGTTGACATAGTTTACCATAATACACTTGTTTGCAAATATGCACAAGCAGTTATTTAAAAAAAAATAGAAAGGATATCTGAGAGATAGCACAGCTGTAGGATATTTGCCTCGCAAGTGGCCTACCCGGGATGGATTTGGGTTCAATTCCCAGAATCCCATATTGTCCTCAAAGCCTGCCAGAAGCAATTTCTGAGCATAGAACCAGTAGTAACCCTTGAGCACTACTGGATGTGGCCCCCAAACAAAAAACAACCAAAAAAAGAAAAAAAGAAAGGAAAGAAAGAAAAGGATTAAGGAAGAGTATAAAGTTTAAAAAAAGAAAATAAAAAGAAGCAAATGTACAGTAGCAAGCACATTTGCGAAAATTATTGTCTCTCCAAGGAAGTCATTAAGATAGTGGCAGAAAGTTTAGTAAGCTCTTGTTGTTAGTTGTCCATTCTGTTAGATGGGGGTGTTTATATAGGAATGACATCATCAAACAAATGAAGTGTCCTGATTTGTCCATATTGTTTCTAAAGTATGTGATTTTTTAGTGGATTTTTGATTTGGTTTATTTTGATTCTTAAAACATACATAAAAACAGAAAATTTAAATATCTCCATTGTGATAGTCTTTATTCTAGAATTCTTTTTAAAAATACTTTAAAATATTTGTGCCAGAGATAAAACTCAGGTCAGTCATATGCACCTTTTTGGTTCCTATTTTTTATTTCAAAAGATTATCTGAGAAGGTTTTAATAGTATTAATATTAATTTTTAGTGATAGTAATAGAAATTACTATTTCATTGTTGTGTGGTGGAATTGGGAATTGAAAATTTTACAGCTCCACAGGTAATTCTGAAAGGTAAGAGAAATAAAATAATTTTCTCTGCAGCTTCCTGAGGACTCACCCTTGATGCCCTGGACCCCACCCCTTTCTAAATCCCAAGAACTCGCCCTTGACCAAAAGATGCATTTAACTGTTGCAAACCTTGTGACTTGTGGCTATCTAAATCTTGCAAAAATGTAACTGAGCAAATGTCAAATAGACCACCCCACCTGAAATGGACCACCCTACTGTAATTTTCCACTGTAAAAGCTATAGAAAGGCTTGTTAAATCTGGTTCGAGACTCTAATCCTCTGGTTTATGAGAACCCCTGTATATGCTGGCATAATAAAACCCTTTGCTCTTGCATAGTCTCTGCCTCTTGGAGTCATTAGAGGAGTGCTTATGGAATTCCCTACCTTATCAATTCTTATGTATCAAAGTAGAAAACCATTATTTGACATTTATGGTTTTTGTAATGTAGTACCCATACTGGTTTGATCACTTCGGATAATGTTAAAAATGTAAATTATCAGGACTTATCCCAAGTTGATTTATTCAGAACCTCAGGAAAGAAAGCATACTAATTTATGCATTATACTGCTTTATATTTGAGGACATTATAATTTATCTGTCAATGTAAGAAATAATTCAGTTTTGCATTTTTTACTTATATTTATTATATATGTATATATTAGTTCTATACAATGTTACCACATGAGTAGATCACTCCAGCCAGTATTCAGAATGATAAAAGAAACTATGTTTTTTGGAGACACCACATGGATCTGATGCAGTTAAGGTTTGAGATTCATTTCAAACAAAAACTGTAAGAGCAGGACTAGTTAGTTTTCTTTATAAGGATTCATCTAAGTACTCAATGTTTGCTAACGACAAGATAGGCCTCCCTTGAAAACTTGATAGAAATGCAAAATCTGGGGTCAGCGAGGTGGTGCTAGAGGTAAGGTGTCTACCTTGCAAGTGCTAGCCAAGGAAGGACCACGGTTCGATCCCCCAGCGTCCCATATGGTCTCCCCAAGCTAGGGACAATTCCTGAGCGCTTAGCCAGGAGTAGCCCCTGAGCATCAAACAGGTGTAGCCTGGAAAAACCAAAAAAAAAAAAAAAGAGAGAGAGAGAGAGAAATGCAAAATCTGGGCATTTACCTTGCACGCGGCTGACCTAGGACAGACCACGGTTCATCAGCTGGTGACTGTCCCATATGGTCCCCAAGCCAGAAACAATGTGATTTCTGAGTGCATAGCCAGGAGTAACCCCTGAGCATCACCGGGTACCCCATGGCATACATAAACTTTTAGGGGAGCTCAGCTCACCAGATGTATCCTCAGATTTTCCTGGTGGGGAGAACTGAAATAACCCCCACAGGGTTCCTCAAAAGGCCTGCTGTGGATGCCTTTTTTCCCCTGGATGGATGGTTGAGGAAATACTTGGCATTACATTTTCAGTCATTATTTGGCTAGCTTTTCTTTGTAAATCTCAGGCAAAATTGTGGCCTCTATCAAATAATTTGGGTCAGAAATTCCAGCACCAAAGATTTCTAAGAGAACCCCTTTCCTGGATAATATTTTAGCCCTAAAAGCAAAGACGATATTTTTTCTCTTTTTCAAATATGTCCTTGCAACTGCATTTTCTGGTAATCAAGGGTGTAACCAGAATGCAGATCCTGGGCTATTGACTCTCCTTTAGAAATAGGGAAACACGGGCCCGGAGAGATAGCACAGCGGCGTTTGCCTTGCAAGCAGCCAATCCAGGACCAAAGGTGGTTGGTTTGAATCCTGGTGTCCCATATGGTCCCCAGTGCCTGCCAGGAGCAGACACTGAGCAGACAGCCAGGAGTCACCCCTGAGCAGCGCCGGGTGTGGCCCAAAAAACAAAAAAAAAGAAATAGGGAAACACATTTTAGGGATTTTGGCTCCTTCCTTTACTTGACCCCTAAAATATATAGAGCCCAGCCCAGTGAAGATCAAGTTCCTACCTCCTCCTAATCCTGATTTTGCATTTGAAGTAAGTTTGCAAAGAGCTGCCTTGAGTTGTAACCTTCTCCTTTGTAACTTAGATTTTTTACAGTCATACCCAGAGCTAAGGTATTGTTACTGTTGTACTTTGCTTTGTGATTATGATTATTCTTCTACACCTATGGCTAGTTTTACCCCTATAAATCCCCCTTCTCAAAAAATTAAAATTGTCGCACTCCTGCCCCACATACTCTGTGTGTGGTTTCATTATTTTATATTTCATATTCGTCCATTCGTGTGCCCACTTTCCTTTCATGAAGGGTTTCGTCCCCACTAGAGAATGCTTAGATGCAAGATGCCTGCAGCAACCGGGTGTGGTCCAAAATCAAAAAAAAAAAAAAAAAAAAGAAGAAGAAGAAATGCAAAATCTCTGATCTCTGCTCCAAACCAGTGAATCAGAATCTGCAGTAGAGGAAGGCTGAGGTTGAAGAATACTTGACAAGTCAATTTTAAGATAGTCCTCAAACCAAGGAATGATCAGTTAACCAAACAAACCAACCAACTTTCCAATTCACCAATGTACCTACATTTGTAGTTAATAAGTCCTGTAATAGTATTGATTTATTTTTTATTAAAAATATTAAGTTTCCTGTTTAAGCAACAATTAAAATCAATTTTCTGCCTTTATAGGTTAGTAATTCAAGATTAAATATGCTATTACTTATATCTGATGAAGTTGAATTTTTACTATACATTAAATATGTTAAGTACAAGAAATATGACAAGCAGACCATAGCGATAGTATAGCAGGTAAGGCCTTGCATGTGGCTGACATGCGCTTGATCACTGACACCATGTCTGATCCCCAGATCTGTGCCGGGGTGATCCCTGAACAGAGTCAGGAAAAACCTTGACACTGTTGGATATGGCCCTAAAACAAACAACCAAAAGAAATAGAATGAGTGTATTAGCTTCCTCATAGCAAACACTAAAGAATCTGAACTTTCTTTCCCCTAACTCCCTCTTTAATTTTAAATTTTGTTACTTTGGTAAAATTGAAATACTGATATTGACTCAGGATCCTGTGGCAATTTTTGGATGGTTATCACTGTTTCCTGCTTTCATTCTTCTGGCATTTGTTTGAGGATCTGAAAATGTCTTCAAGAGACAAACATGATCCATTAGAGAAAACTAAATCAGGATTAGCAGACCTATTAATTGCTTTCTTATCTTAGTCAGTTTTCTAATTCTCTTCTGCTTTGATTCCTACCTAGTCATACATAAACAAAATGAAGATATTTCAAGTCTTTCTTTTTTCACTCTCTTCTTCCACACTGTAGATGGTGAATAAGACTGTAGTCCTGTGTCTTAAGTAGATGGCAATCTAGTCATTGGTGCTATGTAAAATTAATTGCAATGTGATGGAGAAAGTGTGAGGAATGCAAGCAAAGGAGTACCTGGGGGTGATATGTCATTAAATTGAACTTTCTAGAGGTGCATCAAGCTATCTATAGAAGACAAAATAAGAATTAAATAGGTAGATTTGTCAATCAGAGGTATTTAGTAGTAAAAAATTTAGCCATCATAGTTCAAATAGTTACTCCTTGTAGCATATAAATGTTGGTGAAGGACAAACAAAGATGAAAGGGCAAACAAAGGCAGCCCAGGAGGAATATATTTTACCTCTCCATAGAGCCAAAGGAATAAGAATAAAGTAGAGGTCCTGGATTCCATTGAGAGCTGAAACAAGGCCACCTGGTTGAAGTGGTCACTGTAGAAGCAACTTTTTTTGGGGGGTCACACCCGGTAATGCTCAGGGGTTACTCCTGGCTCTACACTCAGAAATTGCTCCTGGCAGGTTTGGGGGACCATATGGGATGCTGGGATTTGAACCACCGTCCTTATGCTTGCAAGGCAAACACCCTACCTCCATACTATCTCTCTGGTCCCTGTAGAAGCAACTTATATGTTTCTTGGGACATGATGTCTAAATTGGAGTTAAACTATGAAGAAATTTCTCTTTCCTTTTCTTCAGTTAACTCAGCAAGGGAACTGGGACTACAATCCAAAGAACTAATGTCAAGACCACTAATAGGGCAGTTTATAAAATTAAGTGCAAAAATGCAAAATCAAATTTTGGCAACTCTGGAGAATAACAAGGAGCATAGAAAGCAGATATATGAAAGGAGAGTAGTAGCTGGAGATGATTCTGGGTAAATAATAATAGCAGCTAATATATTGGGAGTCAGAATACATTATTGCATTGATGGAATATGTCATTTATTTTATTCAGCTCCACATGGTCAGGTTGGCTCTCCCTGTAGCAATTATGTCCACATGTGTGTGTAATTTAAAAATTGACTCAGATCTTGCTTTGAACCTTAACCATACTTGGGAAAATTATATCTCAGTAATTAATTTTTGTACCTGCCCTCTTTTTGCATTCTATATAAGTTTAGGAAACTGTTTCCTTCTCTTTATTACTTGAAAACTTCTTAATTTTATTATTGTTATTATTATTATTATTTTGCTTATTCCCAATGATGCATGGGGACATTGACCATGGAGGTGTGTCAGGGCTACTTCTGGCTAGTTTTTGAGGGGTCATTTATAACTGGGAAGTGAACATGAGGTTCCTGCCTGCAAATTATGTGGCTAAAGTATTTTGAGCCATCTTCCTTTGTCCTTCTCAAAAAAATCATTCTTTATATCATAATCTGTCAGACTCTTTTCTTAAAACTTGTAGAAAGCATGTAATACTCTTACTCTTTAAGACAAGGTTTTATGTGGAGTTTTAAATTTATATCAATGATAATTTAGGACAGTTAACATTTATATCTTTTGGTAGCCTAATTTGACATTTTGACATGATGTATTTTATCATTGATGGTCTTGCACAGGGGTTGGCTCTTTCTTTGTAAAGTCATAATAGTAAATAATCACTTTGCAGCCAAAGGGCAGCATTGAGGATTGTTTACAGGTATTTCTATAAATAGAGATTCCTGTAAATAGAGATTAATCTTGATTAACTAAATTAAAATAAAATAGTATCAGTGGAAAACAGTATGAAGTTTTTACTTAAAAAAAGACTACTGCATGTTTTAGCTTCTGAAAATTTACTTAAAGAAATAATTTCAGGTTCTTTTTTTAAATATATTTTAATTTAAGCACCATGATTACAAACATGTTTTTAATTAGGTTTTACTTATAAAAAAGAGCACACCTCTTTCACCAGTGCAACATTCCCACCACCAATGCTCCCAATCTCCTTCCTCCCCCACCCCCATCTGTATTTGAAACAGGCATTCTACTTTTCTCGCTCATTAACATTGTCAAGATAGTTGTTAGTGTGGTTATTTCTCTAACTGCACTCACCACTCTTTGTGGTGTGCTTTATATTATGAGCCAATCCTTCTGGCTCTCATCTCTTTTGTCTCTGGGCATTATTACAGTAATGTCTCTTAGTTTTCTTAAAACCCATAGATAAGTCAGACAATATTGTCTCTCTCCCTCTGACTTATTTCAGTCAGCATAATAGATTCCACGTACATCTATGTATAGGAAAATTTTAAGATTTCATCTCTCCTGACAGCTGCATAATATTGCATTGTGTATATGTACCACAGTTTCTTTAGCCATTCATCTGTTGAAGGGCATCTTGGTTGTTTCCAAAGGGTAGCTATTGTAAATAGCACTGCAATAAATATAAGTGTGCAGAAGGCATTTTTCTGGTGTGTTTTTGTGTTCCTAGGGTTAGGAGTGGTGTAGCTGATCATATGGGAGTTCAATTTACAATTTTTTTGAGGAATCTCCATATTGTTTTCCATAAATGCTGGACTAGATGGCATTCCTACCAGCAGTGAATGAGAGTTCCTTTCTCCCCACATCCCTGCCTAGCACAGATTGTTCTTGTTCTTTGTGATGTGTGCCAGTCTCCCAATTGGTGATTTTGTTCCAGGATAATGCTTGTTCAGAAGAATCTTACTCTTGGGCTCAGAGAGGTAACTCAAAGGGCTCTGCACATATCTTTGCATGTGAGACTTCCTGGTTACCTTGAATACTGTTGGGAACAATCTTTTAATATAGAGTCCCTGAACATACCTGAGTGTGACCCCAAAATTCAATAAAATAGTCTTATTGCTGACTGAGTTTTAAAAACACCACAATAAGATTATACTGCTATTAAGCTTTATGATAAATGAGCTAGGGTATTCAGTGCCTATGAGAAAACTTCATGAATTTACAATGAGTTGTTTAATGTCAATGGCAGATTCAAATATTTTCCTTCATAGATTTGTTGATGAGTAATACAATGAGCAATCATAAGCTTTATATATTCCAGACTTCTAAAATTTCTATAAAATTGTCCACATTAAATTATTTTACCCCACATATGATTTTACTCCCCAAAGAAATAACACATTATAGATGATTCCTCTTAAACTGCATTCACTTACTCTTTTTACTCCCTATCCCCAATTATTTGCAAATATTCTTGTTTGTAGTTATTCCGTTAGGCTTATTCATAGAGGCTAATTATTTAGTCATTTTAAAATCAGTATTAAATCTTTGTACAAAGAACAACTGAGCTGTATCATAACATCTGTCATCTCACTTAAAGCCAAGGAAAATTACTCAAAATAATTTGCCTCATTTTTAAATTGACTATTGATTTTTCTTCCAATGTCCTTAATTCTTTGAACAACTGTTGTTACCAAAAGATTACCAGTCCTAAAAAGTTTATTTTCTATGGACACATTGCTTCAGCTGCTGCAATTAAATATAAATTAATTAACCCAGCATTGGTAAATGGTTGGCTGACAAATGAAACTTATATACTCACATTTTGATTTTGGTTCCATTTTTAGTTTTTTTTTTTTAATTTTGTGAGGAAATTCTGCTGTGCTGAGATACTATGTTTTAAATTTTTAATTTTTCTTACCATTTACTTTCCCTATGAATTGGGCAAAGTATGATGATACTTAATCAGTCCAGTGTTATTGTCTCTCAAAGTGCTTTGTCATCTAGTTTAATAACAAGATAACCTTTTCTAGCATGCATTATATAGGACATTTAAAGTCTTTTCTATTTTGCTTTTACTTAATGGGTAGACATTGATAATAAAAACTATTGCTGAGACAATACAGGTTATATTTAAAATGCTACTGAATTATACTGCATCAATGAGATATATAGTGTAACAAAAGTGTACAAAGCAATGAGACTGACAGAAGAGTGCTTCTTTGGTTCTCTCTCACACCCTCTCAGCTCTCCTATTTATAGTTAGCCATAGATCTAAACACATGAGTATAACTTTCTGTTTTTGTTTCTAGGCAACACCCAGCTGTGAATACACTCAATGCTTATTGCTGGCTTTGCATTCAGGGATCACTTCTAAAGGATTTGGGAGACCATATGGAATCTAGGGATAGATCCCAGGTTGGCTACATGCCAGGGAAGCATCCTACCTACTGTACCCTCACTCTGACTCCACATGAATATGACTTTTTTTTCCTGTCACACCCAGTGACACTCAGGGGTTACTCCTGGCTATGCATTCAGAAATCACTCCTGGCTTGGGGTACCATATGGGATGCCGGAGGATCGAACCACGGTACATCTTAGATCAGACACGTGCAAGACAAACACCTTACTGCTCTGGCCCCAGCATGAGTATGATTTCTATCTGATAAAATCTTATCAGGACACTGAAATTGAATTTTATCCAGCTTAAAATAATTTACTATAAAATATTCTCTTTAATTTTAACATTTTTATTTATGTGGTATGATTTATAATATTAGCGATAGTCTTGTGGATAGATTGTTTCAGCACCACCCCATACCTCAGTACCCATTTTCCTCCATCCACTTCACTAAGGATCCTTCCATTCACTTCTTCCTTCAGATAAGGCCTTTGAACCCACTCTTTAGTTCTGATATCTTTGAAAATTTGTTGTTCCCATACTATATATATTCCACATATGAGAGAGATTCTATGTCTCATTTTCCTTTTGACAGACTTTATTCAGTATGTTACATTCTAGTTTTATCTGTAAGTAGCAAATTTTATAATTTAATTTTTTAATTTTTATTGTGACTGAAGTGCATTACATAGAATTATTTATGGTACATAGTGACAGTGAATGAAGGGCATTCCCACCACCAATGTTGACCTCCCTCCACTCCTGTTCCCAGCATGTCTCCTATATCTCCCTACTTTACCCTCCCCCACCCAGAATACTAGTGTAACTGGTCTCAACTTTACAGCTTGTTGTAGATTGGGTATCTATTCTGTTGTCGTTGACTTTGGGTTTGGTGTTCCAGTCTGGTCATTTTTTATTTTCACTACATGTTCATATGACTGGTCCTGGTATCATCATTCCCCCGCCCAATTTATGAGGCTGAATGATTCAAGTTATGCTATTCTGTTGGAGATATAAAGGTTAAGGAAAAGAGAAGAAAAATTTGGTATAATTTAATTTTTAATTACTTCTTATAGCTGAGTAACATTCCACATGCTTCAGTCTTTGGGTTTGGAGTTTTCATTTTTCAGAGTCCAGAAGAGCATGGCTCAGATATTTTCCTGAGTTTAAGTCTTTGGTGGTGGAAGGTGAGATGGGAATGGTATTAGCTTTTGTTATTGTCTATCACTACCTAATATCAGGAAGTATAGGTGTTTCCTATTAAATGTGTCTTGGATTTGTTATATGCATCTGAGTTTTTTTCTTACTCTTTTTTTGGTTCTAGCATGGTACTTGATCAGCTTCATGACTAGGCTTTGTGCTGTTTGGAAAGCATAATGGGGACCACAGGAACTCACAGTTTTACACTTGTCCTTTACCCACTCTATGGGCTTCTGTCACTAACCTTTGTGTAAACGCTTACATAGCCTCTTTTAGTTTTTTTGCTTTTCCCCATTTTAGTAACTGTATAATCAGTAGCCGATTGCTCTTGCTCCCATATAGAAGTTCTCTGCAATACTCCATAGAATTTTGTTGTGTAGTAAAGAACTGGCTGCTTTTCCTGTTATTTTCCTGCTTGTTTCCTGATACAGTTCACCAACTTCCTTTCTCCCTCTTAATGGCTCTACATCTCTTCTTTAATTTTAATGTTTATTTATTTATTTATTTTGACCAGACCCAGTGACGCTCAGGGGTTACTCCTGGCTATGCGCTCAGAAATCACTCCTGGCTTGGGGGACCATATGGAATGGACCATATGGGGATCAAACCACAGTCTGTCCTAGGCGAGCGTGCTCAAGGCAGATGCCTTATAGTTTAGCACCACCACTTCGGCCCTATCTTCTTTAATTTTTAAACCATTTAAATATGTAAATACAATCTTTGTGAGTAATTTAAAAAAGCAGGCAGCAGGCTGAATTTGACCTGCAGACTATTTGTTTGTTGACTCCTCCCATGAATTTATGATTTAAGTTGAATTGGTAGACTCTCAAACACACCGAAAGATAGAGATATAAAGATCCTGATAGCTTATTTGTCATTATTTGTCTGTTTTGGGGCCATTTCCAAAGCTTAATGTTGGCTCAAGTCTTGATTGGGGACTAAATGTGGTGTGGGGGGTCAAGCCAATTTAGACCATGTGCATAGCAAACATTACAACCTCAGTTATTGCTCAGATTCTGCTTAGATATTTTTATTTTTTGGGTTATATATGGCAATGCTCAGAGCTTACTTCTTTCTTGTTGCTCAAGGATCACTCCTAGTATGCTTGGAGAAATTTCTGTGGTGTAGGATTAAATCAAGATTTTGGTTTTTTGGGTCACATCTGGCAGTGCTCAGGGGTTACTCCTGGCTCTATGCTCAGAAATAGCTCCTTGCAGGCTCGGGGGACCATATGGGATGCCGGGATTTGACCACCAACCTTCTGCATGGAAGGCAAATGCCTTACCTTCATGCTATCTCTCTTGGCCCCAAGGTCAAGTTTTGTTTTTTTTTTTTTGGTTTTTGGGCCACACCCTGTGACGCTCAGGGGTTACTCCTGGCTAAGCGCTCAGAAATCGCCCCTGGCTTGGGGGGACCATATGGGACGCCGGGGGATGGAACCGCGGTCCTTCCTTGGCTAGCGCTTGCAAGGCAGACACCTTACCTCCAGCGCCACCTACCCGGCCCCAAGGTCAAGTTTTTAATTAAATAAATGGTAGTCATTTTGTGGCATAGAATAAGCCAGGAAATTGTCTACTGGATGAGTAAAATAAATGGTTCATAATATATTTTATACAATTTCTTATGTAGTATGATAAAATTATTTAATCTTAGGTGGAATAATGAAAACCTAGCCCTGAGAAGCATAAATAAGCGTATAATAGCTGGGAATCATTTTTGTTAGAGTAAAATGTAACAATATCTAGAGATCCTATCATTTTGAATAATTTAGGTGTGATGGTGATGTTGGTGTTACAGAGAAACAAAGAATAGTCTAATAGACTATTTCAATAAGGCTTTTTATTTTTTAGATTATAATTAAATTACATGAATAAGGCTTATAGAGAAAATGAAAACTTTTTAACAAGGAAAAAATATAAGCAAATAAGCTATTACTTAAGAGTGATATGTGGGAGAGTGAGTTCAGTCTTAGGATATTTTGACTAACATCCTAGACTATTTTAATATTACTACAGTCCAATTAATAGACAGTTCCAGGAATAAGGAATCTGGTTTGTCTCTAGGATGTGAAATCAAATATGTTACATTTTCAGACTCATTTGGATCACATGCAAATAAAGAACGTAGCAGGCTTTAAAGTATTACCATTGGTATATGGTTGTATTCCAAAGATTCTCTGTTATCAATTATGTTATCTGTCTATGTTATTTACTCAGAGGTATATTTTACTCTGGTAGCCTCAACATTTTGTTCTCCCATGTATATAGTAAGATTGTATCTCGAGTAGCAATTTAATAAGTACAAGTTTCATGTTTGCTTTCTTTTATTAAAGAGTTGGCTCACTAACGTTTTCATATCTTAGCTGTGTTGTTAAACTCTAGGTGCTAACTCTTCCTGAGTCTCTTTCTTCCTCTGAAAAGTTGTAATATGATCTATTCAGAGATTGATTGTGGAGATTAAATGAGAATGTGTGTCAATGCTGAATACAGTACTTGGAGAGTGGTTAGAGTAAGCTATTATTTTTATTAAATGACAGATTTTATCCTTAATATACCTTAATTAAAGTTTAGTAACAATACATAATACAGACCCATTATGGAAAGTATTACTTGTAATTACTTACAAATGTTGGATGAATGAACTGCAACAGCATTTTTATATTAGGTTAGCCCCCAGGTATGTAATGCTGTTTTTCTAAAGGCTACTTTATAACTACATTTTTTCTTGACTTCTAACTTCGAAGAGGTTAATGAAAATTTTATTAGTGAAATTTGTGAGAAAGACTGCCAAGGTTACCATTAATTCATTGTTCATTACAACAGATATTGAGCACTTACAATGTACCATGCACCTTGACAGCAATGAAGAGTAAGACATGTCTGCTCTAAAACCATTCTTTATGATGGGGAGGTGATAAGTAGCTTTGCGACTCATGAAGAGGCAGTATATGGGTGTGGTGATAAAGGTGTGAATGGAAGAAACATCTAGCCCATTTTGGGGAAATCAGAAAAGATTTTTGAGAAGTAAAATTTCTAAACTAGATAAATAATAATGGGGGAGTTGGTTGCACCAGCGAGAATATTGACATATCTGAAGAGGAGGCTTTTAGGGGTCTTGTGCACCATATTAAAAGATGCAAACATTTTAAGGTAGGAGCTAGTGGAACTCTGAAATCACTCTGGCAGGTTTCAGGAATGCTGGGGATTGAACACAGTCAGCTGTGTGCAAGGCAAAAAATACAGGGAAAGTAAAGATTTTAGCCAAAGAGATCAGTTAAGTCATTGTAGAACTCCAGCAGAAAAAAAAATGGGACTAACAAAAAAGCAAATATTTAAGATTTATTAAGTATTTAGAATTGATGATATTTGTTCAGTAACTGAGTGAATGTGTGAAAAATAGACTGTTTAATAATGATTTCTTGGTGTTTTTCTTCAGCCTTAGATAGATGTTAGTATCATTCACTTTGTATCGGGAAATATGGAAATTTTGACTTCTTGATAATCATGTACCTTTGTGCTATTGACTTTTGCATGGTGCCACTTGTAAATGTCTGCAACACAGGGAAACATATTCTAGACATGCACAGTTTTCCAATAATCAGTCTAGTTAGTCTTGGGATGACACCATGTATAGACGTACTACTTACTATCAAAATAGAAACCCAAAACAATCTAGAAAGAGATAATGGAAGACTCAGTATACTTTTAAGTTCTATTTCAATTTAAAAATTAAAGTTTTATTTTGCGGCTTACTATGTTTTTATACACACACACATATTTGGTTTGGGCAGCATCAGGGGTTACTCCTGGCTCTGCACTCAGGTGTCATTCCTAAGATTCTCAGGGGACCATATGAAATGATGGGAATAGAACCCAGGTCTGTCATGTGCAAGACAAACAACCTGCCCTCTGTGATATCAATCTGGTCCCTGTAGCTTAATATTTTATCTCAGTTGATTGTATTAGTAGGAACCAGAGATACAGATTTGTGAGTCACTGTCATAAATTTTGTGAGAGACTGAGTAGATTGGACCTTTCAGAAAGGGGATGAAGATTAGTAAAATAAAAATCCTTCCTGCTCATTTGAATTATCCAGAGAGCTTAAAAAAGTAAGACCTTTCTCCAGTGATTTAAATCAGAGGCAAAGCTGGTTTAATTGCATTAGGGTGTCAAGGGACAGCATTTAAGAACACTGGTCTGGAATATGAAAGATTCTTGTAAGGAATAAAGGTCAGGTCAAAGTAAATAGTAATACAAATGCCAGAGTTCAAGGAACTACAGTTCCTTTAAGAGCATCAGGCATTGCTCCATGGTATATATTTAATTTAGGTGATTGATAAGTTATAAAACCAGCCAACCAATTAAATCATCATTCTCTACTGCCGCCATCACTATACATAATGAGATTGAAGGAAGCCTAATGTACTGATTTCTCAGTTTGACTGTTTCAGAATCATACAGAGACTTTTGAAAAGTGAATTAACATAATTATACTTACTGAATTATCACTTTTGGGTAGGACCTTTTTTGGGAGAAGGGGCATACCTAGCGGCACTCGGGTTACTCATGGCTCTGCTCTCAGAAATCACTCCTGGTGGGGTCAGAGAGATGGCATGGAGGTAGGGCATTTGCCTTTCATGCAGAAGGATGGTGGTTCAAGTTCCAGCAACCCATATGGTCCCTCCGAGCCTGCCAGGAACGATTTCTGAGTGTAGAGGCAGGAGTAACCCCTGAGCACCACCAGGTGTGAACCCCCCCCCAAAAAAAAGAAATTGCTCCTGGCTTGGGGGACCATATGGGATGTGTGGGATCGAACCCACATCTGTTCTGGGTCAGCCATGTGCAAGGCAAATGCCCTACTGCTGTGTCACCATTCTGGCCCCATGCGTAGGGCCTTTTGTATGTTGTTTAGTAAGTACTCAGTAGAGTGGCAACTTCAGAAAATTTGGTAAACTACTTATCACAGTTTTTCCCTCTTTTTTGGTGGAAGGTAGAGTGGAATGTGGGGAGGAAGTAGATTTTTATTGTGTATTTCTATGAAATAGTGCAGAGGGAAAGAGTATTATGATATATTCCTGGTGTGTTTTCTGTTGGAGTTGTGGACAAGAGACTTGTGCTGGTTTCCTTAGCTTGGCAGACATTTGGGGGCTTCCCCGGGCATCCCCTGATGGCTTGCCTCGGCTGAGCATTAATCCCTTCAAGGCGTGCCTCGGCTGAGGCGTGTGTTTTCTGTTGGAGTTGTGGACAAGAGACTTGTGCTGGTTTCCTTAGCTTGGCAGACATTTGGGGGCTTCCCCGGGCATCCCCTGACGGCTTGCCTCGGCTGAGGTGAGTGTTTGGGGGCCGGAGTTGCGGATAAGGCTGACTGCTGGACCCCTAGGCCCGCAGACATTTTGGGACCTCCCCCAGTCTGCATCAACCTGGGAACTTTGATCTCCTCCAGCATTAATCCCTTCAAGGCGTGCCTCAGCTGAGGCGTGTGTTTTCTGTTGGAGTTGTGGACAAGAGACTTGTGCTGGTTTCCTTAGCTTGGCAGACATTTGGGGGCTTCCCCGGGCATCCCCTGACGGCTTGCCTCAGCTGAGGTGAGTGTTTGGGGGCCGGAGCGCGGCAGCGAAGCGCAGCGGAGCGGCCGCGCACTCCACCTAGCCAATGAGTACCACCACAACACGTAGAAAAACCCACAGCATAAGCGTGATAATGGGGAGACTATGCAGACCAACTTCAACCATAGAGAATGAAGATGGAAACTCTGATGACCCAACAATGGCCAACTACCTAAGCAGTCTTTCAGAAATGGAGTTTAGAGAAGAAATATGGAGGTTGCTAACAGAAATCAAAGAAAGTATAAATCAGAACACTAATAAAAATCAAGAGAATATGAAGATAGAAATCAAAAAACTCCAAACTGAAATATCAGATCAGATAACAGGTCTGAAAAACTCAGTAGATGAATTGAAGAACATAATGGATGAGCTTTCCAACAGGTTAATAGCAGCTGAGGATAGAATTAGTGCTTTAGAAGACAAGATGCATAACAACTTTACACAGCAGAAGAGATTGGAAAAAAGCCTTAAATCAAATGATCAGACAATGGAAAATTTACTCAAAGAATATGAGCAGATGAAAATAGAAGTCTTTGATAAGCTCAACAGAAACAACTTTAGAATCATTGGAGTCCCAGAGACCCAAGAAGAAAATCTTCAGGAAGAATCAATGGTCAAGAACATCATCACAGAGAAACTACCAGAGCTAAAGAAAACATGTGACCAAATCCTGCATGCCCGAAGAGTACCAGCTAAAAAAGACTCCAGGAGAAACATCCCAAGACACATCCTAGTCACCATGATGAAACCCACCGATAGAGATAGAATACTGCAAGCAGCAAGATCGAAAAGGGAAATTATATTCCAGGGAGCATCCTTGAAATTTACAGCAGACCTGTCACCAGAAACACTCAAGGCCAGAAGGCAGTGGTGGGACATAGTGGCAAAACTCAATGAAATAAATGCTTCGCCAAGAGTACTGCACCCAGCAAAACTCAGTTTTAGGTTTGAAGGATGTATACACGGCTTCACAGATAAACAACAGCTCAAAAACTTTGCAGACTCAAAACCAGCTATAAAAGAAAAAATGAAAGATCTACTCTAAAAACAAGACAGAACAAAAAACACACCAAACTTCTACACAAAGATGGCAATAAATCCCATGACAATTATTTCTCTCAATGTCAATGGACTAAATGCACCAGTTAAGAGGCACAGAGTGGCGAAATGGATCAAAAAACTGAAGCCAACCTTCTGCTGTCTACAAGAAACACACCTGAATAGTCAGAATAAACATGGACTCAAAATCAAAGGCTGGAGGAAAATCATTCAAGCAAACAACACCCTTAAAAAAGCAGGGGTGGCCATACTAATATCAGATGATATATTCCTATGACTTGTAGGAAGAAAACATAAAAACATTATGGCACTATAATTTTAAATTTAAATTTAAATAAATGGAGTTCCAGGCATATAATGTCTCAAATCCCCATCACCTGCTATCCCTTTAACAATGACCTTCCACCTCTTTAACTTGCAGCCTCACTATTGGGATTTTAAAACTTAATGGATTGGGGCACATATAAATAATAGCTCTGGTTCTAAAAGTTTTTCTTGTTCTTAAAGTTTTGTTCACCTCCATACCTCCAGAGTGTTTAAGACACTGATCATTGCCTCTTTATTACTACCAATCTTCTGTACCTCATCCTCCAACTTCTTCTTTAATATTCTCATTTCTGTAATGTAGGGGGAAGGGTTTGACAAGATTAGTACTTTCCATTCACATGTCATGCTACTCTATACTATAGATTACTGAGAATACCCCATACCTGTTGTTCTTTCTCTGACTAACCTCTCTTAACATGTTACATCCATTTACAGTAAACTGAATGATTTCATTCTTCTTTATGGCTGCATAATTTTTCATATATACCACAACTTTTAAAGTTTATTCTTCTGTCATTGGACACTTAAGTTGTTTTCATCTACTGACTTATACTAAGTGTTACAATGAACATAGATGTTCATATATCTTTTTTTTTAATTAGGGGGTTTTTTGTTTGCCAAAATGAGAAATGCTAAAAAGTGGAATAGTTGACTCAAAAGGGACCTGTATTTTTACTGTTTTGAGATATCTCTATACTGATATTAAGGGGGCTGAACAAAACTGTTTCCAGTAGCAGTGGATGCAAATTAATTTTTTGCCAGATTTTTGCCAATGCTGGTTGCTTGTAGAATTTTTTTGGGCGGGTTCACACCCGGCAGTGCTCAGGGATTACTCCTGGCTCTACTCTCAGAAATCACTCCTGGCAGGCTCAGGAGACCATATGGGATGCCGGAATTCGAACCAATGACCTTCTGCATGAAAGGCAAATGCCTTACCTCCATGCTATCTCTCCGGCCCCAAGAATTTTTAATATATACTATTATCACTGATGTAAGAAGATACCTCATTGCCATTTTTATTGTAATTTCCTTGATAGTAAGTGACAATGAACACTTTTGCTTACATATATAGAATTTCTGTGTTAAATTTGAAAATTACACCAGCAGAGGAAAAATATCAGGTCATAAACATGGATATTGTGATGTCCCTGGGCATGGTTTTCATATTTGGAATCATTACCATTCTCATTTGCGTCTGTTTTCCAAATATTTCTACCATCTCTCTATTAGTATATTTATGTACGTATGAGTATATATGATATATATGTGCGCATATATTTATGAATATGAATATGTGTCTATATATAAAATTGATCTTTAATCAAGAGCATTTTATAAACCATTTGAATTTTTTTGAAATATAAAAGTATTGGAAAGTTGAAGGGAAAGGAAGTGAAACTTTCCAGATGCCGAGAAACTAAGTATAGGACTAAGTACAAGCACCTGCATTTTAAATTGCATTTATATTAAAATTTTTTGTTTGTTTTTGTTTTTGGGTCGCACCCGGCAGCGCTCAGGGGTTACTCCTGGCTCTACCCTCAGAAATCACTCCTGGCAGGCTCAGGGGGCCATATGGTATACCGGGATTTGAACCACTGACCTTCTGCATGGAAGGCAAACGTCTTACCTCCATGCTATCTCTCCAGCCCAACCCAAATTTTATTTTTGCTCAAGTTTTCTGGTAATTTATTGATCACCATGGTGTGTTAATCACTTAATATCAATTAAATATGTAATGCTGTACAAGATTTTACAGATTGAAGCTGATACTCAGAGAAGTTGATGATTTTCCCAGAGCCCTAAATAATAAAGGCACAAATCTATATAGTTCTAATTCAGAAGAACATGAATGCTACTTTTCTGCTGTTTTTATGTTATTAATGAATGATCAGAATAAATGCCAGAAAAATTAACGTTTTGGCCAGGTTCTCTATGACTTACTCCATTTGTTCCGTTTTCTTTCTCCCTTCCTCCTATCTCTCATTACTTGAAAGCTGCATATTATAAATGTAAACAGAGATGGATGGGGGGTGCTTTTATGATTTGCAGTTGTTTGATTTGTTGTTTTGATTTCTCCAACAGCTGGTGAGTACATAGTCAGGAAGTGGTGATGCCAGGTGAGGGAAGAGTTGAAAAGAATATCAGTTATTAACCTTCAGGAATGCAGCTGTGGAATTAGATTAAGGCAAAGCATGATTTCCTGTTCACTTTGAGCCCCTAAAAGTAATAAAAAAATAGACAACAGATATGTTTTGCTTTCTCTTCTCTGACTAACTGAGCTAGTTTGGGATATTGCCAAAGTATTAAAATATTGCTTTAAGATACTACAAAGAAAATTCATCCCTGTAATGTAATTTATTGAATTTAAGGTACACGAGATATTTATAGCCATTAAAACTTTCATTATTAGTTTTAAATCAATGTCTTAATTGACATAGCTCAAATAGCATTCAACCCAGAATTAACATTTAACATGGTGCTAATATTTGAAAAGATTATTAAAATAACCCTTTCATTTCTTGAGTCATAATAAAAAAGAGAATTTATTTCTTGAGTCATAATAAAGAGAATCTTCTTATTTTCCCATTTCTAATAAACATTTTATAAGTTTTTCTAAATAAATAGGAAACATAATTGCTTTCCTGGGTATACATGTATATATATTTATATGTATATGATAATCTCAATATGGAACAGCTCTATGTAATGCACTGCTTTAAATGAGACACAGGAATGTGTGTATGTGTGTGATATCTGACTTGAAGTGCTTTTTATTAAGTTTTTAATTTTAGTTTAAAAGTGGTTATTTATTTAGGGCACCCTGATTAAACAAAGTTAGTTACAATAACAAAGTTTTAGGAATATGTGGTTCCAACACCAAACCCATAACCATGGTCAATATCCTCCACTAATGTGTCCCCAGGTTCCCTCCTACCTTCTAACCTGCCTTCTTGACAAGCACATTTTAAGGTTTAGTTATTGTAATTTTGATCTCATGCTTACAGTATCCTTGATTCTGTGGTTTAAATATGTATCTATGCTACACTTCTGTATAACAAATATGCTTCAGACCCATGCTCCTTCTATTACTCTCTATCTACCTCTTTTTACTTCCCCTCCATATTTTTCTCATTTATTATAATCAAGGAACCAGGATAATCTCGGTAGCCCTCCTTTGTTACTTTGTATAACTTTGTTCTATTATTCTCTAGATAAATGAGATCATTCTGTTTTTTTGTCTTTTTTTCTGACATATTCAGAACAACTTGATATCTTCCAGTTCCATCTCCATTACAGATAATTGCATGCCTACATCCTCTCTTGAAGCTACACCATATTCCATTGTGTATATGCACCACATCTACGTTATCTTCTCATCTATCATTGGATACCTGGGTTGATTCCATATCCAAACTATTGTACTTAGTACTGCAAAAATGCTGCAATGGATAATGGTTTGATTGTATCATTTTTTTTACTTAAATAGTATTACAATAGTGCTGCAATACATAAAAATGTGGATAAGTCATCTTTGAGGAATATTTTCGTATATTGGGGGAAGGTTCTAAGGAGTAGAATTTAATGTATGTATGTCAGCTCAATCCTAAATTTTCTGAGGAATCTCAATATTTTCCATACGAATTAAACCAGACAACATTCCCACCAAAAGTGGATGAAAATTCCGCTTTCACCATATTCCTGCCAACACAGATTGTTCCCAGTTTTTATTTTAATACTTGCCATTATCACTGGTATAAGATACTATCTTATAAAATAAAAAATATCTGTGAGGTTGCTGAGACCAGCCCAGGCACCATGTTTCTAACCTCTTATGTAGATGGATCTGATAAAGAAGGGTAGAGGTGGATAAATAATACCAAGCCAGTGAGTTAAAGATTTATTGGAGTTAATCTGCTTTTGCCTCATGGCCTTTTCTCTGCCATGTGCTCTCTTGGTCCAAAGCCAGAACTTCTTTCTTTATTCCAAACAACTCCCAATTACGAGGGGGAAGGTCGAGTCAGATACAAAAATAACTATCCAGTGGTCTTTTACATATCAAACAAAAAGGTTACTGGGAAGAGTAAGTAGGGGAACACCTTTGGTAAAGCTAGGTTCACCTTACACTATTTCACCACTGTCTTGATTTGATTTGTCTTGGTTTTCTTTTTTGTTTTTTTGTTTTTTTTGTTTTTTTGGTTTTTGGGTCACACCTGGCGGTGCTCAGGGGTTACTCCTGGCTGTCTGCTCAGAAATAGCTCCTGGCAGGCATGGGAGACCATATGGGACACCGGGATTCGAACCAACCACCTTTGGTCCTGGATTGGCTGCTTGCAAGGCAAACACCACTGTGCTATCTCTCCGGGCCCTGTCTTGGTTTTCTTGATCAAGAGTGATGATGATAATTTTTTTCATGTGCCTATTTGCTGTCTTTTTATTTTATTTATTTTTTTGTAATTTACTATTTAAGCAATTTGGTTACAGAAATGTTTGTAGTGAGATTTTGGTCAAAGGTGAATTGTATTTGAGGGTCATTCTCTGAATACTCTGAATTGAGTATTTTCTGAATACTCAAGTATATTTCATTAAGCTGAGGGTCTGTTTTTATTCCAATACCATGTTGTTTTAATAACTATTGCTTTGTCATACAATTTAAAATTGGGGAAAATGATATCTCCCATTTTCTTTTACCTAAGTATAGCTTTAGCTGTTTGTGGGTGTTTATTGTTTCAAAAGAAATTTAGGAGCCTTAGATCTACTTCTTTGAAAAATGGGTATCCTTAGAAGGATTGCATTAAATCTGTACAATGCTTTGAGGAGTATTGCTATTTACTGATATTAATAATTTTGATCCATGAGCAGGTATATGTCTCCATTTCTTTCTGTCCTCATATTTTTTGAGCAGTGTTTTGTAGGGTTTTTTTGTATAGTTTGTTCACCCATTTAGTTAAGTTGACTCAGAGACTTGAGTTTCTGTTGCACTATTATAAATGGTATTGTTTTTTAGAATGGCAATATTTCTCTATCATTATTTATATTTAAGAAGGCCGTGGACTTTTACATTTTAATTTTGTAGCCTTTACTTTTCTATACAAGTCTATGGTTTCTAGAAGCTTCTTGGTAGAGTCTTAGTATTTTTCTAAAGATAGTATGTCATCAACAAACAGTGAGAACTTGACTTCTTTCTTTGCTATCTCAATGCCTTTTATATCTTTTCCTTGCCTAATTGCTATGGCAAGTAGTTCCAGTATTATGTTGAATATGAATGGCACAAAAGGACAGTCTTATCTTGTGCCAGATTTTAAAGGAAAGAACTTTAGTTTTTCCACATTGGATATTATATTTGCCATTGGCTTGTGGTAAATGGTCTCTTGACTATATTGAGAACTGTTCCTTCCATTCCCGCCATGTTGATTTTTTTTTTATCACAAACGGGTGTTGGAACTTATCAAATATTATCATATGGTTTTTATGTTTACTTTTATTTATATGGTGTATTATTTGATTGACTTGTGTATGTTACATCTCTGAAATGAATCCTACTTGGTCATGGTGTATAACCTTCTTGATGAGTCTTTGGATCCTGTTTACTAGGATTTTATTGGGGATTTTGCATTTGTGTTCATCAAGGATATTTGTCTGTAGTTTTCTTTTTTTTAGATCTTTGTCTGCTTTTGGTATCAGGGTGATGTTAGTTTCATGAAAACTATTGAGAAGTATTTCTTTTTCTTCAGTTTCCTGGATAAGCCTGACAAGGATTGGAAGTAAGTTGGCTTGAAATATTTGAAAGAACTCATCTGGGCCTAGAATTTTGTTTTTAGGAAGATCTTTGATTTTAACTTCCTCAATAGTGAAAGTTCTGTTCAGATATGCCAGCTCATCTTGGTTCAACATTGGGAAGTTATAAGAGTCCAAAATGTATCCATTTTTTCCAGGTTTTCTTTGTGATATGGAGTTTCCCAATGTAATCTCTGATTACCCTTTTACTTTCTGTAGTATCTTTAGTAAGCTTCCCTTTATTCATTATTCAGTTTATTAAGTTTCTTTTCTTTCTTTGTTAGTTTTGCTAATGGTTTATTGGTATTTTGTTTTTGCAAAGAACCAACTCTCACTTACATTGCTCTTTCAGATTGTTTTTAGTATTTCCTTTTCATTAATTTCTGTTCTAAACTTATTTCCTTCTATTTTGTTGATAACTTTCAGTTTTATAAACTGTGCTATTAAATTATTTATATAGGCCCTTCTTCCTTCCTTCCTTGCAAAGCTATAACTTTTCCTCTTAGTACCACCTTTGCTGTGTCCCACAAATTCTGTTAATTTGTGTCTTCATTATTGTTTGTTTCTAATAATCTTTTTATTTTCTCCATGATCCACTGTTCAGTTTTCATTTTTTCCTGTTTCTGTTTGTAATTCACTTTTTATCTTAGTGCATCGTGATCTAAAAAGCTAGTTCATACAATTTCTATCCTCTTTATTTTATGATGGTATGTATTATGGGACAGCATGTTGTCTATCTTGGAGAATTACCTATGTGCATTGGAGAAGAATGTGTATCCAGTTTTCTGGGGAAGGACAGTGCTATATATCTATGAAGCCACTTTCCTTCTCCCTTCAGAGAGAAAAACTTGTTGGTTTTTATCCCTATTGACTTACTGAAATGAGACAGGTTAGTGTTGAAGTCTACTATAATTGTGTTTTTATTTATGTCTTCTAGATTTGTCAACAATAGTTTTAAATATTTTTCTGGTTCTTCATTGGGTGTGTATATGTTTAGGAATGTGATATCTTTCTGCAATACATATCCCTTGATTATTAAGAAATATGCATCTTTGTCCATTATAACCTTTTTTTTTATTTGAATTCTTTTTCTTTTTTAATTACAAGTCTTTCACAGTTTTATTTCATGCAAATAGTGACAGTGAATTAGGGCCATTCCCAAATCTAATGTCTTTGTCATCTGATATTTATGGCAAACCCAGCCTTTTTAAGGGAATTGTTTGAATGATAGTTCTCCAACCTTTGACTATAAGTCTATGTTTGCTCTGACTATTCAAATGTGTCTCTTATAGGCAATAAAACTTTGGATTCAACTTTTGATTCATTTTTTGCCACCCTTAACTATATATTTTGTCCATTGACATTGACAGAGATGATTGTCATGAAATTTTGTATTGTCCTTTTGTAGAAGTTTGGCATGTTTTTTGAGTGTCTTGCCTTAACATAGACCTTTCAATTTTTTCTTTTAAGGCTGGTTTTGAGTCTCTAAATTTTATGAGCTGTTGTTTATCTGTGAAGGTTTGTATTTTTCCTTCAAACCTGAATGTAAATATGGCTAGGTGAATTACTCTTGGTGATGTGTTCACTTAATTGAGTTTCATCACTATATACCCCCACTGCTTTCAGACCTTGAGGAATCCAAGTGACAAATCTGCTGTAAATCTTAAGGATGCTCCTTTGAATGTAATCCCCCCACCCTTTTTATCTTGCTACCTTCAGTATTCTATCCTTATTCGTGGTATTCATATAGTGACTTTAATGTGCCTTTGGGTGTTTTTCTTTGGATGCCTTTTACCTGGTACTCTTTGGGCATGCATGATTTGGCTGCTTGCACTTTTTTTTAGCTCTAGGAATTTCTCTGCAATGATGTCCTTGACTTGATTCTTCCTGGAGTTTTTCTTCCTGATCTTCTAGGACTCCAATTATTCTTATATTGTTTTTATTGAGTTTATCCTAGACTTCTAATATCATCTGTTCATATTTTTTGATGATATTTCCCTTATCATTTGTTTTAAGAATCTTTTGCAACCTCTTTTGTTGTTGGAGTTTTATGTAGCCCATCTTCCAGCTTAGTGAGTCTGTCCTCAGCAGCTGTTATTCTGCTGGTGAAGCTTTCAATTGAGGTTTTTATTTCATCTACCAAGTTTTTCAGCTCTGATATATTATTTTGAAGTTTTCTCATTTCTACTTTCATATCCTCTTGATTCTTATATGTGGTTTGTTCAGTTTGTTCCATGGATTCTTTGAACTGTTTGAGTTTCTTCCAGATTTCTTCTTTAAAGTCTTTGTTGGAGCAGCTATATAGATGGCTAATACTTGATGGGTTCGAAGAGCTAACATTTTTATCCTCTAAACATATTGATATTCTGAATTGTTTTTTCATTGTGTCCTTTGAAGTGTGGTCTATTGTGCTGTGTTGGTGTCCATTGACTAGACACAAGGGTCCTCAAACTTTTTAAACAGGGGGCCAGTTCACTGTCCCTCAGACCATTGGAGGGTCTGACTATAGTAAAAACGAAACTTATGAACGAATTCTTATGCACACTGCATATATTTTATTTTGCAATGAAGAAACAAAACAGATACAAATACAATGTGTGGCCCATGGGCCATAGTTTAAGGACAGTCACTAGAGGATATGTCTACAACTGTGTACTGTAGCTTCAGAATGGCTGAATGGCTGCATTCTTCTCAATGAGCAGAACTTCCTAGATCATTTCTGGGACAAAGGGTGGGCATCGTTCCTACCTGTGGGGGCTATGGAACTCACCACGCTGCTGGTTGACCCTCTAGCCTGCTCTGTTCTGGGCCATTGGGTGGGCGTTGCTTGCTATCTCTTTTGGGTGCTTGGGTCTGTCTTGGCCTCAAGGCACTCAGGCAGAAAGGAGGAACTCACTATGCTGCTTTGTCCAGTAACAATTTAGTTTGACATAGTGACTGTTGTTTATTTGCTCTTTGGTTTTCTTTGCCAATATAATCAAATCATTAAAAACACCTCTGAAATTAATATCTTGGAGAGTATAGTCTATGTTTTTCTCAGTTGTTTATGGACATTTTCTCAATTGTTTATGGATTAGGCCTAATATTGAGACATTCAGTTCATTTAAAATGAATTATTGTTCATGGTATGAGAAAGGGGTCTGATTGATTGTAAGTAAATAAACCTCTTTTCTTAACCTCATTTGTTGAAAAAGCTTTTCTTCTTCTACTTAAAATACTCCGCTACTTTGTCATATATTAAATTTTCAAACATTGGAGAGTTTATTTTTGAGCTCTCATGATTTATTTCACTAGTCTGAGTGTCTTTGAATCTACATTAATCAAGACATTGGTCCATACTTTTATTTTTAAGTGATGTCCCTGTCTGCTTTTGTATCAGAACACTTTTGACCTTGTAGTAACTATGAAGGGTTTTCCTGATTTTTCGACTTTCTTTAAGAACATGAAATAGGGTCCTCTTTGAAGGTTTCCAGGGGTCTCAAACTCGCGGCCCGTGGGCTGCAAACGGCCCTCCGTACAACATTTTGTGGCCCTGCCCTAGAGGAATCTTTTTTGTTTTGTTTTAGTTGTTTGGGTCACACCCCCCAATGTTCAAGGCTTACTACTGACTGCACTCAAGGATCACCCCAACTTTGCTTCCTGCAGCCCCCAGGTAAATTGAGTTTGAGACCTCTGGTTTAGACACACTAATAATCTTATTTGGATTTGGGATTTTAGTTTTTGGAATACTTTTGATTTTTATGTTACATTTGGTTTGTTTATTTCTTTCTTTACTTTCTCTTGATTCTGTTTTGGGAAGTCGTAGAATTCTAAAAAAATGATCTTTTCTTATTAGGTTTTATCTATTCTACTAGAATTTAGTGGCAGGCAATTGTTCTTAGTAACTTTGTTTACTCTTCATATTGCTGCAGTGTCTATATAGTTTACTCATTTTGATTTTTGGCAGGGGGTTGTTACTGTTGGAACCACATTTGGTCATTCCTGACTCTGGACTAAGATTGCTCCCACAAGTGCTTGGGGCCATATGCAGTGCTGGGGATTTAACTAGGGAAGGCAAAATCTATAGCCCATGATTTATTTTTATAAGGTTTTAAAAATAAGGTTTATATTTATTTTTATTTATTTAATTAATTACTTTTAGAGGCAACAGTACTAGTATCATTGCATACTATTGCATTATGGTCACCACCATTATTTTTAATTCTAGTCTATTTCTCAGTTTTTTTTAAGGATGCATTGAACTTAAATTCTCCTCCTCCCCAAAAAATCAGTTTTTGGTTTAATTGAAATTTTATATTAGTTACTTGTGTCAATTTCTTTCTTTCTTTCTTTCTTTCTTTCTTTCTTTCTTTCTTTCTTTCTTTCTTTCTTTCTTTCTTTCTTTCTTTCTTTCTTTCTTTCTTTCTTTCTTTCTTTCTTTCTTTCTTTCTTCTTTCTTTCTCTTCTTTCTTCTCTCCCTTTCTTCTTTCTCTTTCTTCTCTTTCTTTCTTCTCTTTCTTCTCTCTTTCTTTCTTTCTCTCTTTCTCTTCCTTCCTTCCTTCCTTCCTTCCCTCCCTCCCTCCCTCCTTCCTTCCTTCCTTCCTTCCTTCCTTCCTTCCTTCCTTCCTTCCTTCCTTCCTTCCTTCCTTCCTTCCTTCCTTCCTTCCTTCTTTCTTTCTTTCTTTCTTTCTTTCTTTCTTTCTTTCTTTCTTTCTTTCTTTCTTTCTTTCTTTCTTTCTTCTTTCTTTCTTTCTTTCTTTCTTTCTTTCTTTCTTTCTTTCTTTCTTTCTTTCTTTCTTTCTTTCTGATTTTTGGGTCACACCTGGCAGTGCTCAGGGGTTACTCCTGGCTCTATGCTTGAAATCGCCCCTGGCAGGCACGGGGGACCATATGGGATTCCGGGATTCTAGCCACTGTCCTTCTGAAGGCAAGGCAAATTCCTTACCTCCATGCTATCTCTCTGGCCACTGTGTCAATTTATTTCTCCTATATATTTTATTAATTCCTCATTTTACTTCCTTTGGGTTTAATTTGTTTCTATTTTTTCATTTCTTGGGCTGGATATGAACTTAGGTTATTGTTTTGAGCTTTTCTTATTTCTTGGTGTCAGCCTGCACTGTTATAAATTTCCCTCTGAAACTTGCTTATTCTTTGTCCCATAGTGTCTGATAATTATATTCTAATTTTCATTCATTTTCTCGAAAACTTTTAGTTTTTCTTTTATTTCTTATTGTTCAACTATTTAAATTTTACTGGACTCCTTTTATGGTTATTTCAATCTTTATAAAATTATGGTCTTAAGAGAGATCAATATAATTTTAGTTTTCACAATTTTTTGATACTTGTTCTTTTCCCTGGCTGTGTTCTATCCTGGATAACATTTTATGTATACTGGAAGAGAATGTGTTATTAAGCTTTTAGGGGAGGAAAGGCCTTTAAATATATAATAGTTTAATCTATTAAAAATTTTCATTTATGGATATTGTTTTCAAGTTGATGTTTTAATTGGGTCATTTGTCCAAGTTTTTCAGTGAAACCTTAAAATCTCCTCCTACTATTGTATTTCAATTAATATATCCCCCCATGTAGATTAATAATTGTGTTTAGAACTTTGCAGTCCCTTCATTTGGTGAATATGCATTAGTAAGAGGTAACTTTTCTTGATATATTGAATACTTAATTAGTCTATGATGTCCACTCTTCTATTATTTTATTTTTAAATTTGAACTGTAGTTCTTTTCTTTTTTGTAGATTCAAGTATAGTTGTCACCTTTTTAGGCAAATATTTACCTAGATGATTGCTTACCAGTCTTTTACTTAAATACTATGCTTATGGTAAAAAATAACATGGGTGAGTTTTACTTCCTGACTTGTCTAGTCACTCTATACCTTTTAATTAGAATTGAGTCCATTGCATTTATACAAATTGTTGATATAAAGGTATTTCTTTCAGGACCGGTGTGATTGAGTACAGCAGGTAAGCCATTTGCCTTGCATGCAGCAGATACAGCTTTTGTTCTTGGTATCTCATGATACCAAGTTCCCAGAATTCCTCCAGATATGGTGTGCAAATCCAAAGTAAGCCCTAAGCACAGCCAGGTGTTACCCCCAAACAAACAAATTAATTATTCTGTAAAATTTAAGTTTATATTTTTTCTTTTCCTTATTTTCTTCTATTTGCAGTTTGGTAACTTTTATATAGGATTTGGTTTGAATTACTTCTCATTATTTTCCTCAAAATACTTTTTTTCTTGTTTTTTTTGGGGGGGGGTGCTCTGGCAGTGCTCAGGGCTTACTTCTGGTTCTGCACTCAGAAATTGCTCCTGACTTGGGGGGACCATATGGGATGATTCTGGGGATCGAACCTGTATCCGTCTTGGGTCAGCCATGTGTGAGATAAGTGCCCTACCATTGTGCTACCACTCTGGCCCCTTCCTCCAGATACTTTTGGTTTGAGGTTTCTTTACATCTCACATTTGAGAGTGATCATTCTGTATTTCCCTCTCCTTCGGACTAAACCTTTCTCAGCATGATACTTTCCGGATCCATAAATTTAGCAGCATATTGCATGACTTTATTTTTTTAATTGAGTATTATTGCATTGTGTTTATGTACAGCTTCTTTATCTAGTCATATGTTCTTGTACTTGGGTTGTCAATATTGTGACTAAGGCTGCTTCATTGCATGGTAGTGCAAGTGTATTTTCTGCATAAGGTTTTATGACCCTTGGGGTAGATGCCAAGAAGTGGCACTGATGGATCATATTGAAACTCAATTCTTAGTTTTTTGAGATGTGTCTATATTGTTTTCTTTAAAGATTGAATCAGTTGACTTTTCCAACAACAAGAGTAAGGGTTCCTTTTTATCTACATAAACACTGACACTAGTTGTCTTTTCTTTGTGATATGTGCCACATCTCATTTTCTTGATTTACATTTCCCTGATGACATATGATGTAAGAGCATTATTTTCTCTGTAACCTCTTTGGCCATCTATGCCTTCTTTGAGGAGGTTTCTGTTACCCTTTCCTCCAACTTCCTGGGTATCTGACCTGCAGAGGAGACCCTCTCATTGCTGGGAGGGATTTAATTTAAGGGATTGTCTGAGGGGTGAGAGAGATTCAGCAAGAGAGGCTCAGCAGGAGAGAGAGATCAGAGACAGGATGGATGCAGAGGCTGATTAGCTTAGAAGCAACGCATGGCGGTTAGCTTGTAATAAAGCTGAATTTCTCCTGAAACTTCATGACTGTGAGTCATATCTTCAGATCCGCTTGCCTAAAGGGGCATCAGGCTCCTGGCAGACTCCATGCAACTTCCAGGACATTATATTTAATATTAATTCAACAGTTTCTTTCTCCCATATTTTTGGGGTAAAGTTCTATTAATGCTCTGGAATTTATATCTTTTAGATGTTTTAAACCATTGTCAGTTGAATGCTGGGCATATCTGCTACACTCAGCCAAGCTATTGACATTTGCCTTAGTCTTTACGTCTTGCTTACAAAGAACCACAGTATCAGCCAGAGGTGATAAGTTTGAGCATTTTTAGGTTTTCTGTATGTACCACACTGGAAATATAAACAATCTCCGCATTGCCAAATGGTCCTTCTATTCTCCCAGGAATATTTTGAAACTTCTTAAAGTTCCATATGGACGTACCATTTCCCAGAGTTTCATTCATAAGATATTTCCTAAGTCTTATTTGTCCCAGCTGTCTCACTCAGGATTGAAGTTAAACAATTGACAAATGCTCCCAAGGGAGAAGATACTTCACAATAGAGAGCCCCGGAATCATGTCAAATAAAGAGAAATGTTGCAAATGGGTTCTTCCATTAAAGATTAGATAGTAACAAATTCCTGTTATTAGGTTTTGAAGGCATTCCAACATAATTGTATATTCTCTAGATGATGCTTAGCTACAACTAGTTTTTACCATGATTTCAGACTATATGTTTTCCCTTTTTCTCTCATGTATTAAATGCAAATTATTGATTTACAAGGTTAATTGGAGCCTTAAAATGGGATGAGTATAGCTTAAGTTAAAATGCTATAAAGTTCACTGTTTTTACTGGGATTCACTGTTATTTTGAAAAATTTATACCTGAATTACATTGAGCAATTTGCAAATTTAGTTGATTTCTAAAGTCCAGAAAAAGTTGTTATTCACTGAAGGGAAAGGGATCAAAGCTATCCTCATGACTTGGATTCAAAGTACTGATCTCTTTACCCATAGTAATAACCCTACAAGCCTCAACACTCCTAATATTTTTTTTAATTTAAAAACCTTTATTACATACATGATTGTGTTTGGGTTTCAGTCATGTAAAGAACACCACCCATCACCAGTGCAACATTCCCATCACCAATGTCCCAAGTCTCCCTCCTCCCCACCCGAACGCCGCCTGTACTCTAAACAGGCTCTCCATTTCCCTCATACATTATCATTATTAGGAGAGTTCAAAATGTAGTTATTTCTTTAACTAAACTCATCACTCTTTGTGCTGGGCTTCCTGAGGTGAGCTGGAACTTCCAGCTCTTTTCTCTTTTGTGTCTGAAAATTATTATTGCAAGAATGTCTTTCATTTTTCTTAAAACCCATAAAGGAGTGAGACAATTCTGCATTTTTCTCTCTCTCTCTGACTTATTTAACTCAGCATAATAGATTCCGTGTACATCCATGTATAGGAAAATTTCATGACTTCATCTCTCCAGACAGCCACATAATATTCCATTGTGTATATGTACCACAGTTTTTTTAGCCATTCGTCTGTTGAAGGGCATCTTGGTTGTTTCCAGAGTCTTGCGATGGTAAATAGTGCTGCAATGAATATAGGTATAAGGAAGGGGTTTTTGTATTGTATTTTTGTGTTCCTAGGGTATATTCCTAGGAGTGGTATAGCTGAATCATATGGGAGCTCGATTTCCAGTTTTTGGAGGAATCTCCATATCGCTTTTCATAAAGGTTGAACTAGACGGCATTCCCACCAGCAATAGATAAGAGTTCCTTTCTCTCCACATCCCCGCCAACACTGTTTGTTCTCATTCTTTGTGATGTGTGCCATTCTCTCTGGTGTGAGGTGGTATCTCATCGTTGTTTTGATTTGCATCTCCCTGATGATTAGTGATGTGGAGCATTTTTTCATGTGTCTTTTGGCCATTTGTATTTCTTCTTTGTCAAAGTGTCTGTCCATTTCTTCTCCCCATTTTTTGACGGAATTAGATGATTTTTCTCTTATAAAGTTCTGTCAGTGCCTTGTATATTTTGGAGATTAGCCCCTTATCTGATGGGTATTGGGTGAATAGTTTCTCCCACTCAGTGGGTGGCTCTTGTATCCTGGGCACTATTTCCTTTGAGGTGCAGAAACTTCTCAGCTTAATATATTCCCATCTGTTAATCTCTGCTTTCACTTGCTTGGAGAGTGCAGTTTCCTCCTTGAAGATGCCTGTAATGTCCTGGAGAGTTTTGCCTATGTGTTGTTCTATATATCTTATGGTTTTGGGTCTAATATCGAGGTCTTTCATCCATTTGGATTTTACCTTCGTACATAATGTTAGCTGAGGGTCTAAGTTCAATTTTTTGCAAGTGGCTATCCAGTTGTGCCAACACCACTTGTTGAAGAGGCTTTCCCTGCTCCATTTAGGATTTCCTGCTCCTTTATCAAAAATTAGGTGATTGTATGTCTAGGGAACATTTTCTGAGTATTCAAGCCTATTCCACTGATCTGAGGGCCTCTCCTTATTCGAATACCATGCTGTTTTGATAACTATTGCTTTGTAGTACAGTTTAAAGTTGGGGAAAGTAATTCCTCCCATATTCTTTTTCCCAATGACTGCTTTAGCTATTCTAGGGTGTTTATTGTTCCAAACTAATTTCAAAAGTGTCTGATCCACTTCTTTGAAGAATGTCATGGGTATATTTAGAGGGATGGCATTAAATCTGTATAATGCCTTGGGGAGTATTGCCATTTTGATGATGTTAATCCTGCCAATCCATGAGCAGGGTATGCGTTTCCATTTTCGCGTGTCCTCACTTATTTCTTGAAGCAGAGTTTTATAGTTTTCTTTGTATAGGTCCTTCACATTTTTAGTCAAGTTGATTCCAAGATATTTGAGTTTGTGTGGCACTATTGTGAATGGGGTTGTTTTCTTAATGTCCATTTCTTCATTATTACTATTGGTGTATAGAAAGGCCATTGATTTTTGTGTGTTAATTTTGTAGCCTGCCACCTTGCTATATGAGTCTATTGTTTCTAGAAGCTTTTTGGTAGAGTCTTTAGGGTTTTCTAAGTAGAGCATCATGTCATCTGCAAACAGTGAGAGCTTGACTTCTTCCTTTCCTATCTGGATTCCCTTGATAACTTTTTCTTGCCTAATTGCTATAGCAAGTACTTCCAGTGCTATGTTGAATAGGAGTGGTGAGAGAGGACAGCCTTGTCTTGTGCCAGAATTTAGAGGGAAGGCTTTTAGTTTTTCTCCATTGAGGATAATATTTGCCACTGGCTTGTTGTAGACGGCCTTAACTATATTGAGAAAGGTTCCTTCCATTCCCATCTTGCTGAGAGTTTTGATCAAGAATGGGTGTTGGATCTTATCAAATGCTTTCTCTGCATCTATTGATATGATCATGTGGTTTTTATTTTTCTTGTTATTGATGTTGTGTATTATGTTGATAGATTTACAAATGTTAAACCATCCTTGCATTCCTGTGATGAAACCTACTTGATCGTAGTGGATGATCTTCTTAATGAGGCATTGAATCCTATTTGCCAGGATTTTGTTGAAGATCTTTGCATCTCCATTCATCAGCGATATTGGCCTGTAATTTTCTTTTTTTGTAGCATCTCTGTCTGGTTTAGGTATCAAGGTGATGTTGGCTTCATAAAAGCTATTTGGAAGTGTTTCCGTTTGTTCAATTTCATTAAAGAGTCTTGACACGATTGGTAGTAGTTCCTCTTGGAAAGTTTGAAAGAATTCATTAGTGAATCCATCTGGGCCTGGGCTTTTGCTTTTCGGCAGACATTTGTTTACCGTTTTAATTTCATCAATGGTGATGGGGGTGTTTAGATATGCTACATCCTCTTCCTTCAACCGTGGAAGATTATAAGAGTCCAAGAATTTATCCATTTCTTCCAGGTTCTCATTTTTAGTGGCGTAGAGTTTCTCAAAGTAGTTTCTGATTACCCTTTCAATCTCTGTCATATCAGTAGTGATCTCTCCTTTTTCATTCCTGATACGAGTTATCAAGTTTCTCTCTCTCTTTCTTTGTTAGGTTTGCCAGTGGTCTATTAATCTTGTTTATTTTTTCAAAGAACCAACATCTGCTTTCATTGATCTTTCAGATTGTTTTTTGGGTTTCCACTTCGTTGATTTCTGCTCTCAGCTTTGTTATTTCCTTCTGTCTTCCTATTTTTTGGGTCCTTTTGTTAAGCATTTTCTAGGTTTATTAGCTGTGTCATTAAGCTACTCAGGTAAGCTCCTTCTTCCTTCCTGATATGTGCTTGCAAAGCTATAAATTTTCCTCTCAGTACTGCTTTTGCTGTGTCCCATAAGTTCTGATAGTTTGTGTCTTTATTGTCATTTGTTTCCAGGAACCTTTTGATTTCCTCCTTGATTTCATCTCGGACCCACTGGTTATTCAGTATGAGGCTGTTTAACTTCCAGGTGTTAAAGTGTTTCTTCTGAGTCACTTTGGAATTCACAAATAATTTCAGAGCCTTGTGGTCAGCGAAGGTAGTCTGCAAAATTTCTATCCTCTTGATATTATGGAGGTATGTTTTATGTGCCAGCATGTAGTCTATCCTGGAGAATGTCCCATGTACATTGGAGAAGAATGTGTATCCAGGTTTCTGGGGGTGGAGTGTCCTATATATATCCACTAGGCCTCTTTCTTCCATTTCTCTCCTCAGGTCTAGTATATTCTTGTTGGGTTTCAGTCTGGTTGACCTATCCAGTGTTGACAAAGCCGTGTTGAGGTCCCCCACAATTATTGTGTTGTTATTGATATTATTTTTCAGATTTGTCAACAGTTGTATTAAATATTTTGCTGGCCCATCATTCAGTGCATATATGTTTAGGAGAGTTATTTCTTCCTGCTCTACATACCCCTTGATTAATATAAAATATCCATCTTTGTCCCTGACAACCTTCCTGAGTATAAAGTTTGCATTATCTGATATTAGTATGGCCACTCCAGCTTTTTTATGGGTGTTGTTTGCTTGGATAATTTTTCTCCAGCCTTTCATTTTGAGTCTATGTTTGTTCTGACTATTCAGGTGCATTTCTTGTAGGCAGCAGAAGGTTGGATTGAGTTTTTTGATCCATTTAGCCACTCTGTGTCTCTTAACTGGTGCATTTAGTTCATTGACATTGAGAGAAAAAATTGTCCTGGGATTTAATGCCATCTTTATATCGAAATTTGGTGTGTCTTTTGGTTAGTCTTGTCTTAAATTAGGTCTTTCAGTTTTTCTCTTAAGACTGGTTTTGAGTCTGTAAAGTTTCTGAGCTGTTTTTTGTCTGTGAAACCATGTATTATTCCGTCAAACCGGAAAGTGAGTTTTGCTGGGTATAGTATTCTAGGTGAAGCATTCATTTCATTCAGTCTTGTCACAATATTCCACCACTGCTTTCTGGCATTGAGTGTTTCTGCTGACATGTCTGCTGTAAATCTCAAGGATGCTCCCTTGAATATAATTTTTCTTTTTGATCTTGCTGATTTCAGAATTCTGTCTCTATCTGTGGGATTTGTCCTTGTGACTAGGATGTGTCTTGGGGTATTTTTTCTGGGGTCTCTTTTGGTTGGTACTCTTCGAGCATGCAGGATTTGATCACATATATTCCTTAGGTCTGGATGTTTCTCTTTAATGATGTTCTTGACCATTGATTCTTCCTGGAAATTTTCTTCCTGGGTCTCTGGGACTCCAATGATTCTTAAGTTGTTTCTGTTGATCTTATCATAGACTTCTATTTTCATCTGTCCCCATTCTTTGACTAATTTTTCCATTGTCTGTTTATTTGCTTTAAGTTTTTTGTCCAATCTCCCCTGCTGTATGGAATTTTTATGTATCTCATCTTCCACAGCACCAAGTCTATTCTCAGCTTCTGATACCCTGTCCCAGAGCTTATCCATTTTGTCATTCACTTTGTTTACTGATTTTTTCAGGCCTGTTATTTGACATGTTATTTCAGTTTGGAGTTTTGTGATTTCTGTCTTCATATTTTCTTGGTTCTTATTAGTGTTCTTTTCAACTCGATCCATGGTTTCTTGGAGTCCATTGAGCATCTTCCATATTGCTAGTCTAAAGTCCTTATCTGAGAGGTTGATTAGTTGGTTGGTCATTATCTGGTCATCAGAATTGTCATCTTCATTCTCTATGTCTGATGCTGGCCTGCGTTGTTTCCCCATTGTCACACTTGTATTGTGGGTTTTTCTACTTGTTGTGGTGGTATTCATTGTCTATATGATGCAGGCAGCACACTCCTCTGACTCCGCCCTTTCTCGATGGGTTGACTTGCCTCTAAGGGAAGGGAGTCCTCCGTGGATGAAGCCTCACACTGGATCAAATCTTAGGCCCGGGCATGCAACAGAGAAGACAGTTCGGAGAGAAATGCTTGCTTTTGTGATCCAGCACAGTTCTTCGTGTGATTTTTTCTTCTTGTTGTGATGGTGTTCTTTTCTTAGAAAGAGCGCACGGCCGCGTAGCAAAGCGAAGCGGCCGTGCTCTGCTGGAGCCTCTTTTCAGCCCACTCCTGAGAGGTTCATGCAAGAGGACTGTAGACAGACATATACAGGTAGAACTCATAGTTTTTTACAGTCGGGCCCCACTGGGCAGGTGTAGTTTCGTGGATGTTCCCAGCCTGATGTCACAAACAGGGGACCCGGCTTCTGCAAAGTCTAGCCGGATTTTATGTTCTGGAGTCCCGCCCTGAAAATGGCCTCTGGGAGAGCGAGTTTTCTGGAGCCTCTTTTCGGCCCACTCCTGAGAGGTTCACACAAGAGGACAGTAGACAGACATACACAGGTAGAACTCACAGTTTTTCATAGTTGGGCTACACTAGGCAGGCATAGTTTCGTGGATTTTCCCAGCCTGATGTCACAAACAGGGGACCGGGCTTCTGCCAACACTCCTAATCTAATACCTCTCACTCCCCATTTTATATTGGTCATGTGGAATTATAAAAAGAGATAAATCATGGGTGAAATAAATCTCTGAATAGCACCCGATTCCACAGATAGGGATGGTAGGCTGCAAGGGACTTTTGTATTGACCCTGATCCAGGGAGGGAACTGAGCACACTTAGCAAAGAGAAATATTGTGCAGTCATGAGTGGCTTGACACCCCCTCCCACTTTGCAGATGATGCAAAACAGGAACTACAAAATACAAAGAAGTTCAGCAACATTGATGGATATTAACAAAAGTTAAAGAAGACACTCATCAATACCAGATATTCTGAGCTGTTTGAAACAATAATATTCTCAGTGATTAATGACTTAAATAAAAGAATTTGACAGGCATCAATATATTTGAAGAGTTTGATAGAAAGGGAAAGAACTCATTCAAGTAGAAATCATAGAGCTAAAGAATAAAGTCTCAGAAACAGAATGAATGAAGCTGAATACTAAATCAATGACCTCAAATTCAGTTGCACAAGTCCATCCAAGAAAAAGACTATAAAAATAGATTAAGGAAAATATGAAGGGAATTGAAGTGATACTGTTATAATACCCAAAAATATCTTCAGAATTGTAGAAAGTTCAGAACAAGAGGAAAGAAGGAAAGGTCAAGAATGGCTGATTAAAGAGATAATAGTTCAAAATTTCTCCAATATAAAGAGAGAAGTTGATGCACTGATTCAGGAGGCCAAGAATGCCTGTAATTGTAAATCTGAACAAAAAACACTATGACTCATTCATTCAAAATTACAACAACAATAATTAAGATAAGCTCCCTAAAGTAAGAATAATGAAGTAAGGACTTACATAACAAGGAAAAATCATTATCTTATCAGATTTCTCAAATGACAGTGTTGAGCAAGAAGAGAATGGTTTTATACATTTAAAGTTTTAAATAAAATGACTTTAATAAAATACTTCTACCTTCTAAGGCTATCATTGAGCTATTTCGGAGTGATAAAAGCATTCTCAGACAAAAAGTAGCTTAAGGCATTTGTTGCATCTAAACCAGCTCTTAATGTTACATTAAAAACAGCTCTTAGGTTTCATATAAATAGCAAAAGTCAAAGAGCAAAAATCCTCAAAACATAGCAGCAGAATCCTTCATGTCAGTAATTTCTTTAAATGCCAATAGAATTTCTCTTATCAAAGACTACATGGATCAGGGAGAAAAAAAATCCAAGTTCTTGCTGTTTGAATGAAATAAAAGACTCTTGCATTTCCACAATAAATAAAGGTTTAGATTAAATGGGCAGAGAACAGCCATATAGCTATACTAAAAATGTAGGGACAACTATTCTTGTATCATACCAAGTAGTGCTCAACCTAAAGAATTAACTAAGTTAGGGATGGACTTTTGGTACTGGAAGGAGAGCAGTAATCAAGAGGACTTAATGTAAATATATCAAATATATATATGTAATGTAACTATATTAAATGAAGGAGGTTGTATTGACAGCTTTCAGTTTGCATCATCTCCTACTCCAAACATCCCACCCTACTTTTCTTTTTTAGGCTATGAGGAGTGTGTGGCTTAACACATTCTTGACACAGGTATAACTAAATGGCAAGTTCTTTGGGTCATGGTTTGCTGTATTTATGGTTTGCATTGAGAAGGGCAACATGCTTTTGTTTTGGAATAGCATTATCTGTCTTTTCTTTTGGGTAATATTTTCTATAGTCTACCTTTTAGTTAGTTTCTTGCCTTATAAATTCTAATGGAAGCACATTGATAGAAATTTTGAGAATTTTCTTTATTTAGTTTCTGCTATCCCCCACAATATATCTTGACAGTCATAAGTTTTAAAATTAATATCAAAAGTCTTCTGTTTCTTGTCTCTGGAGTAGAATTTCTTCCCTACTATTTTTTTTTCAATTTTCTTTTCCTAAGGTGATGCATGATTATTTTGCTTTAAAATAAATTGTTAATAGCCTTTCAAATGAAAACTTGGGTTTAAAGAAAGGGTATTCACCTTTTATTCTGCTGTACTTATAAGGCCAATTGCTTACTGTGATCACAGTGGGACTGAATCAATGCCATATATACATTTGATATATTTAGTGACTGTTATCAATAGGTGGATTACAGTAGAATGTGTTAGGAATAATGAGTTAAAGTTAATTTTCTTTTTTCAATTAAATTTATTGAGTTATTTGATTTGGTTGAATGATGATGTTTTTATAATATATGTATGCTGTAGTTTTTAGTTATATAAAAATTGATTGGATAGTATAAGAGATACGATTATTGCAAAAGTGAATTTACCTGAATGGATGGGTTCTTGAGAATTGTATGAAATAGTTTCATACAAAACTCATAAGGTTAAGAAGTTTGAGTTTATTGTATAGTTTAAGTAGATGGATCTGCATTCCTTCCCTACAATTGTGGTCAGTAGTAGTAGATATATTAATGGAACTAATAAGAATGTTTAATAATATGCATATTGTTTTTTTTGCTCACTTGTGAAGGGACTTACAAGATAGTTAGATGATTTATGTTTTAATTTTATCTTATAATATTTTACATGGGTATTTATTATATGGGTAAATATTAAAATATGATGATAAAGTCTCTATTTTATGTTCTTTTAAATTACAATTTAAAAATTGTCTAGAAGCCATTGTCATTTTGACTCTTATAAAATTCTCTTATATTTATGAATTTTACCTTCTCATATATTTATTATTCTAGACCTTTTAATCAGTTGTTTTGAAATATGGCATAATTTACTACTTCTAAATTAGTGAATGAGATTATTTCCATGTTAAAGGAGATAGCCTATACCAAATGATATTATGTATACAAAACTAATGAAACTTAATACTATTATGATGAATATCTAGCAAGTGCTGTGATGTGGGTCTATATCACTAATATGGGGAAAGAAATAACTGCATCCCCAATTCTCCCAGTTTACCATGAATCTAAACATCAGTACCAGGAATCAAACATTTTTTATTAATATCTTTAAAAACGTTGATTACAAATATGATTGTAGTTGGGTTTCAGTCATGTAAAGAACACCCCCCTTCACCAGTGCAACATTCCCATCACCAATGTCCCAAATTTCCCTTCCTCCCCCCACCCCCACCAGTACTCTAGACAGGCTTTCTACTTCCTTCATTTATTCACATTGTTATTCATTCACATTGTTATGATAGTTATCAGTGTAGTTATTTCTCTAACTGTATACACTATTCTTTGTGGTGAGCTTCATGCCATGAGCTGGACCTTCCAGCCCTCTTCTCTTTTGTCTCTGAGAATTATTGCAAAGACATTTTTCTTAAAACCCATAGATGAGTGAGACTATTCTGTGTCTGTCTCTCTCCCTCTGACTTATTTCACTCAGCATAATACATTTCATATACATCCACATATAGGAAAATTTCATGACTTAATCCCCCTGATTGCTACATAATATTCCATTTTGTGGATGTACCAGTTTCTTTAGCCATTCATCTGTTGAAGGGCATCTTAGTTATTTCCAGAGTCTAGCTATTGTAAATAGCGCTGCAATGAATATAGGTGTGAGAAAGGGATTTTTTAAATATCTTTATTTAAACACCTTGAATACAAACATGATTGTGGTTGGGTTTCAGTCATGTAAAGAACACCCCCTTCACCAGTGCAACATTCCCATCACCAATGTCCCTTCTCCTCACCCCACCCCTGCCTGTATTCAAGACAGGCTTTCTACTTCCCTCATTCATTCACATTGTTATGATAGTTGTCAGTGTAGTTATTTCTCTAACTGTATAAACTACTCTTTGTGGTGAGCTTCATGACATGAGCTGGACCTTCCAGCCCTCATCTTTTTTGTCTCTGAGAATTATTTCAAAAATGTCTTCCATTGTTCTTAAAACCCACAGATGAGTGAGACTATTCTGTGTCTCTCTCTCTTCCTCTGACTTTAATTTCACTCAACATAATAAATTCCATGTACATCCATGTATAGGAAAATTTAATGACTTCATCTCTCCTGATGGCTGCATAATATTCCAATGTGTGTATGTACCAGTTTCTTTAGCTATTCATCTGTGAAGGGCATCTCAGTTGTTTCCAGAGTCTGGCTATTGTAAATAGCACTGCAATGAATATAGGTGTGAGGATGGGATTTTTGTATTTTATTTTTGTGTTCCTAGAGTATATCCCTAGGAGTGGTATAGCAGAAATTGAACTTTTACCAAGGAAGGCCCTAAAGCTGTGCTCTAGGGTGGGTTCATTGACACACCAATGATTGGGAAACAGCTAACAACTTGCTTTCAGGGTGGGTTTCTCTGTCTCACCATCTAACAGTGAGATGAAACCAGAAGATGCTCCATTTCACCCTGACATAGGATTTGTGCAAAAACCAAGATCTCTAATTACTGAAGCCTGACTGCAACAACCGTGATTGAGATCTTTTTCTGGGACCATGAAAAAAGACTTTGGGGTTAGGCAACTAAGTATGCCCAGAGCCTGTATTTGGTTTGATTGCAGAATAATTTAATGGGGAAGAACACACTGTTTTTTTTTTGGCCAAATATGTTTTTCTTTTTATTTTTCCCAACTTTTGCTGTGTCTATGCAAAAAACTGCCACCCCCTTTTTATATTTTAGATAGATGTGCCCACCTTTTTCATAGAATCATGGGACACAAGCTACTTTGTTTTACCTCATAAATATGCATTTTCTATAAAAATAAGAAGGGAATTAAATAAAAGAAAGGATGGGGGTCATGTGCCAAGTGATCTCAGTGTATTGGTGGAGATTAAATAAAAAGACTAAATAAAAAGGACAGAACTATTGCTTATCGGACTTTTGGCTAAGATCAAGTGTAATATCTGTTCTTAGTTTAATATCTGATACATCATCTATCCGATGACAATATATTAAATGGATTTTTGACTCTAGGAACTGGAATAGGAGCTTGCTCCATCCATTCCACGCATCGACCTGGTATTGCAGTACCAGAAACGGTGCACACACACACACACACACACACACACACACACACACACACACACACAAAGGACAGAACTAAATATCCAAGCCAAAGTCAGCAATAATAGAATCAACAGACTGTAAAAATCACTCCATGAATCGTATCTTCAACCCCAGGTGCGTGAGTTTGAATCAGGGTTACAAAAGAAATAATCCAGACCATGCTGAGGATGACAGACATGTAGTCTGGCAGTATTCTACTTCATCTCTCCACCAGCTGTAAACAGAACTGCTGTTTTTATTCAGTACAGAAACATCCCTGGGTGGGGCAATAAGGATAGATAGCTCAGGCTATCCTGAGCCAGGCCCACACAGGTTTACAAGTTAGACTATCTGTTTTGGGGTAAATATTAGTTGTAAACAAACATATAAAGCAGGGGTCTCAAGCTCATGGCCCGCAGGCCATTTGTGGCCCTCTGTAAAACATTTTGTGGCCCTGCCCTAGAGGAATCTTTTTTTGTTTTGTTTTGTTTTGTTTTAGTTGCTTGGGTCACACCCCCCAATGTTCAAGGCTTACTACTGACTTTTCACTCAAGGATCACCCCAACTTTGCCTCCTGCGGCCCCCAGGTAAATTGAGTTTGAGACTTCTGATATAAAGGAACCAGGGATGATCTTTGCTTCAGGTAAAATAAGGTGTAACCTAACAACTGGGCTTATTAGTTTAAAAAATTGAGAGGGTACATACGTCATGTTCTGTTTTTCTCTGCAAGAGGCAGTAACCTAAAGTCAGAACTTACAGAAGTGGTTGTTATTTTGCATAGGAACAGTAAAAGTTGGCTATAATTGCATCAAAGTTTAAACTGTGTACATTATTCTCAAAACAATCAGCTTTTTCCATGTTTGTCTTATACATCTCACAACACTTTTTCATTGACTTCTCTGAACATAAATATTAGAACCTTTCTGAAGATACACTTAATTTGAAAATTCTTAAAATTCTTACACTGATTAGACTGTAATACAAGTCTAGAACCTCTGAGTTTCTTTGTATAAACTTCATTAAACAAAATCACAAGAACATTCTGCAGAATATGTATGTATGTGTGTATATACACTTTGAAAATAAGTTTGCTAAAATATTCTTAACAATGAGCACTGTAATACGAGTCTACAACACCGAAGTTTTTTCTCCATCTATTTCTGTGGACAAAGGCATTAAAACATTTTTGCAGACATAATTTAAGAATAAGTTACTAAATAATATACACAATCAAACATCATTGCAGTTGGGAACTTTTAAAAATCTAACAAAATTATGCATTTCCTCAGAATTCTGCTAACTAATATTAAATCACTAAAGTTAGGAGATGAGTCTTCCCAGGCCAGAAGTTCTTGGGAACTTTGATTATCTCTGACATTCATCCCTGAGGGCTTGCTTCAGCTGAGGTGAGTCTTACTGGGCCAGAGACTGCAGATAAAACTGACTCTGCTGGACCCTTAAGCAGGGCAGACATTTTGAGGCTTCCCCCAGCTTGACTTTGATCATCTCTGGCATTCATTCCCTGAGGGCTTGCTTTGGCTGAGGTGAATCTTCCTGGGCTGGAGACTGTGGATAAAGCTGACTCTGCTGGGCCCTTAAGCCCACCTTTTAAGGGGTCAAAGCAGAGGAGCACTGCCACTCCACATCACGGCCATGCACTCCACCTAGCAAATGAGTACCACCACAACATGTAGAAAAACCCACAATACAAGCATGGCAATAGGAAAACAACGAACACCAACATCAGGCATAGAGAATGAAGATGGCAACTCTGATGACCCAACAACAGCCAACCACCTAGTTAGTCTTTCAGATATGAAATTTAGAGAAGAAATATGGAGGATGTTCACAGAACTGAAAGAAAGTATAAAACACAACACTAATAAGAATCAAGAGAATATGAAGATAGAAATCAGAAAACTCCAAACTGAAATATCAGGTCAAATAACAGGTCTGAAAAACTCAGTAGCCGAATTGAAGGACTCAATGGATAAGCTCTCCCACAGGGTAACAGCAGCAGAGGATAGAATTAGTGCACTGAAAGATAGGATGCATAACAACTCCATACAGCAGAGGAGATTGGAAAAAGGCCTTAAAGTAAATGATCTGACAATGAAAAAATTACTCAAAGAATATGAACAAATGAAAATAGAAATCTTTGATAAGCTCAACAAAAACAACTTAAGAATCATTGGAGTCCCAGAGACCCAAGAAGAAAATCTCCAGGAAGAATCAGCAGTCAAGAACATCATCACAGAGAAACTACCATAACTAAAGAATACATGTGACCAAATTCTGCATGCCTGAAGAGTACCAGCTAAAAGAGACCCCAGGAAAAACACCCTAAGACACATCCTGGTCACAATGATGAATCTCACAGATAGAGACAGAATACTGAAAGCAGCAAGATCATAAAGGGAAATTACATTCAAGGGAGCATCCTGATATTTACAGCAGACCTGTCACCAGAAACATTCAAGGCCAGAAGGCAGTGGATGGATATAGTGACAAAACTCAATTAAATAAATGCTTCACCTAGAATACTGCACCCAGCAAAACTCACTTTCAGGTTTAAAGTAAGTATACATAGCTTCACAGATAAACAGCAGCTAAGAAACTTTACAGACTCAAAACCAACTTTAAAAGAAAAACTGAAAGGTCTAATTTAAAGACAGGACAGACCAACAAATACACCAAACTTCTACACAAAGATGGCAATAAATCCCATGACAATTATCTCTCTCAATGCCAATGGACTAAATGCACCCGTTAAGAGACACAGAGTGGCGAAATGGATCAAAATCTGAACCCATCCTTCTGCTGCCTACAAGAAACAAACCTGAATAGTCAGAACAAACATGGACTCAAAATCAAAGGCTGGAGGAAAATTCTCCAAGCAAACAATACCCTTAAAAAATCTGGAGTAACATGCCAGGATTTCGTGTGCCTTTGACTGGTATGATGGAGGCTCTGGGCAGGACAGCTAGCCATAGGACCCCTGGGCTGACCACTTAGTCCAGGCGAGCATGACTTCCCCCACACCAGGTGGGTCTTCAGGGCCACGCCTGGTTAATCAGGCCCTGGGGGGAGGGGGTGAAAAATTCCTCCCTAGGCATCCAAAAACTACAGAGGCTCTGCTGGGCTCAGAACACTCCACATGCCAGGATTTCGTGTGCCTTTGACTGGTATGATGGGGGCTCTGGGCAGGACAGCTAGCCATAGGACCCCTGGGCTGACCACTTAGTCCAGGCGAGCATGACTTCCCCCACACCAGGCGGGTCTTCAGGGCCACGCCTGGTTAATCAGGCCCTGGGGGGAGGGGGTGAGAAATTCCTCCCTAGGCATCCAAAAACTACAGAGGCTCTGCTGGGCTCAGAACACTCCACATGCCAGGATTTCGTGTGCCTTTGACTGGTATGATGGGGGCTCTGGGCAGGACAGCTAGCCATAGGACCCCTGGGCTGACCACTTAGTCCAGGCGAGCATGACTTCCCCCACACCAGGCGGGTCTTCAGGGCCACGCCTGGTTAATCAGGCCCTGGGGGGAGGGGGTGAGAAATTCCTCCCTAGGCATCCAAAAACTACAGAACTTCATGTATTCAGAATATTCCTTATTCTTAAGTTGTTTTGCGTATACAGAATGTTGATTTTGTATTCTGCCCTTTGCCACACCCCTACAAAGTTCTTTTTTACTCCTTAACTCTCTAACCCCCTCTCAAGCATCACTAACCTACATTACTCTCTTTAACTTCAGTAGTGTACAATCCTAATCACAGTCCAAAGCTGTGCATTTTGTGTGACAACCCCAAACTGTTTCAAGATACATAAAATGGACACGTATTTCTTTAGTATATTTTGTATTTTTTCTCTGACAGCTATGATTCTTACTAAATGTTGTCTTATACAGTGACGATTCTAACTACTTTTTATTTGCTCTTTTTGAGCTGTTTTACAAGGAATTTTGGTGGAAGAATCCCCCAGTGTAATGCTTATGATTGAACCATGTCATGGGAATCATTGGAATGGTTCTTATGGCCCCCATATGCACCAATAACACCACGTGGCATTGCTTCTTATTTGCATAGGCACATTAAAATGGAAAAATACTATACATACAAATAAGATCCTACCTAATAGATTTTGGAACACACAAATCTTGTAGTGCAAAGGGACCTTACACCATGAACATTGACATAACGACCTGGCACAGACCTCAGAAGAAAGCACATAATCCACTCTCCCCTGAACCAGGGAAGCCATCCACGAAACATCCAGGCTGGTCTATAACATCACCTGAAAGCAATCCTCTACCACGGAAGACCTACACTGCTCAGACTTTGACCTGCTCAAAAGAGACTTCCCTTAACACTGAGAAGACTTAACAACAACAACGACCTGCTTACAGGACAGGGCTCCCTGCATTGCCCTTTGATTGTGAGGTGAAAGGAGAGGATGCTCCACATCCTGACTTCAATGTAAGATATGCAGATTCCAGGATCTTTAATACAGAAACATGATACCAACAACAGAGACTGTGTGAAAAATAAAAGTGTGTTGGCACTACAGACAATGTATTGGATTGGACTATCTAGCTTGCCTGGAGCCTAGACTTGGTCTTGTGCCAGGAAACTTCAGGGGTCTGGTCTCTTTGCACTTAGGCCAAGGTTATTTCTTTCCATGTCCCTCATATTTTGGTGGGCCTATGCAAACAACAATTGCCACTCTAACACCATTTTTACTGTGCTCCTTTGACTCTAATCCTTAAAAAGAACTCACTTAAAATTTGAGGGTAACTTAAGCTAATATGCATGTATATGGAAATGTAAGAAAATACTATGCCTGTAATGTTTAAGGGGTTACGTAAGTTTTATGGCTTTAGATTGCCTTGTGTACTGTTAAGAAATATTATAATGTGTTACAATCTGGGGACTTGAGGGACAAAGTAATTGTTCATGGATTCTGTCTTATTTATCTTAATGTTCTTTGACTGAAATTTCAAAGTTAAGATATCAGCAAGGGGACTTCTAAGAATTATGTTATGGGTGATTGTCCTTCCACTGTAACTTTACCTTGTCCTCTTTCTTTGCACCCTTGTTCTCATAATTAAAAATAAAAATTAAAAAAAAAATCTGGAGTGGGGGCCAGGAAGGTGGCGCTAGAGGTAAGGTGTCTGCCTTGCAAGCGCTAGCATAGGACGGACAGTGGTTCGATCCCCCGACGTCCCATATGGTCCCCCCAAGCCAGGGGCGATTTCTGAGCGCATAGCCAGGAGTAACCCCTGAGCATCAAACGGGTGTGGCCCAAAAACAAAACAAAACAAAAAAAAACAATCTGGAGTGGTGGTACTAATATCAGATGACACAAAAATTTGTAAAGGACAAAGATGGGCATTTTGTAGTAATCAAGGGATATGTATGGCAGGAAGAAATCACTCTCCTAAACATATATACACCCAATGAGGGACCAGCAAAGTATTTAATACAATTGTTGACTAATCTGAAAAAGGATATCAATAATAACACAATAATTGTGGGAGACCTCGATACGGGCCTGTCAACACTTGATAGATCAACCAGATTGAAACCCAACAAAAATATACTGGACCTGAAAGGAGAAATGGAAGAAAGAGGCCATCTTCAGATGGTGTGATCTTTTCTAGGGTGTGATTAAATTTCTCCACTTTTTCTGGCAACAAGTGTTGTCATGCTGTATGCCAGTGATCCTTTAATTCTAAAACAGAAGGTAATTCTTAGAGTCTTTTGATGAGAAATAAGTACTGTTGTCACTCTGTGGTAACCTGGGTAAACCCAATCTGAGAGTTCTATCTTTAAGTAACACTTCAGACACTGCTATTTTTCAGTGAGAATAGGGAAAACTACTAACTCAGTGAAGGTGTGAGTAAGAACGAATGAATAGTTGTAACCTGTGCATTTAGACGTTTGCGTGAAGTCAACCTGTCTAACCTCCTCTGGCAGGTTCCTTCATGCTGAACACAGGTGCTGCTGGAAGTTCCCACTACGTTTTTGAAAACCCAGAATTCCCACTAGGAACTAGGTACACAGCACAATTTTGAGTTAGTTTCCTTATAGTCCTATTTATTCCCTTCCCATGGATATTAGTTTTCACTAATGTTAAGGGATCCTTTCTTAGTGAGAAATCTCGTGTAATCTTTTAACTACTTTTCCCTTAGCATAACCAGGAAAAGTAGTTTCTCTTGTTTAATAAAACAACCATTAGTGCCTTTTGAAAACTTTGTTGCAGTGCCTAATGCTCCTCTCCTTTTGGATATTCTGACTTAGCTGAATTATTTTCTGGATGGATGTAAGTCCCATAATTGAGCAAGCATTAAGGGTGATCTTACAGCCAATGGCATCTACTTGGCTATCATTTCTCTTAATTTTTTAAGTATTGACTTTTTTGATGGACTCTGGAATGTTTAACTGCTATTATTTGGGGGCCTACATTGCCTCCAATAGCCTTAAATTTTTTTTTCCATACTTACTTGACTACATTTAGCTTTTAGAAATTCCCTTTCCTTCCAAATATCTGCACGAGCCTGTAATACTCTGAAAGCACATTAACAGTCAGTGTATTTACTTTAAGTTTGATAGTCAATTGGCAGGCTCAAATGAGAATGATCAAATCTGCTTTTTACTGTCCAGTTTCTCCCAACAGGATATTAATTTCCACTATCCTGGTCAGTTTTACAATAGTATATGCAGTATTTTAGGTGCTAAGTAAGTTATTTACATCAGCAAACCAGATTCACCTGGATTATCCAGTCAGAGCTACATGAATATTTTCGTTCAGTCCCCAGTACACATGTGAGCTATAATTTAACAGGTTGCCTCAGGGAAAGGAAGAAAGTTGCTGGATCAAATATCTGACAAGTCTTAAGAGTTACTCCTGGATAGTCTTAACAGTCCGGCTTGGTACCATGTCTATCTCCTATCTGTCAGAAATTAGTGGCCTTTTATTTCTACTTGATGGAGAACTGAATTCTATCTGAATATGGAGAGTCTAGATTTCTACTGACTGTTGCTGCTACAGTACAGAGGCGTCAAGGATAATCCTTGGTCACATTACCAAGCTGTTTAGATACGTAACTAGACTAGAGGGCCTAGGCGTTTCCTCCAACTTTTGAGTTAATAGACCTAGTGCTACTCCTTGCTTACTGGCTACATATAAATTAAAAAGACTTTTCTTGATTCATTATAATAGAAACTAAATGATTTTAAAGAGTCTGAAAGGTCACATGGCAGCTCTTACTCCAATCTAAGGGCTCAAAAATCAGTCTCCTGTAATCCCTCATAAAGAGGTCTTGCTATAATGCACATAGTTGGGGATTCACAGACTAAGTCTACTGAATCCTATTATCCTGCAAATGACCCTTATTTGCCTCTTTAGTTTGAGTGCTGTGCCTATATAAGGCTAACTTCCTTGGGCAGAGATCAACCCTGAAGAGTAAGTGTACATCCTAAGTATTTAACTTTGTGCCTAGCAATTTGTGCCTCAGAAGAGGAGATTTTAAATCCTCCATCCCTCGCTGAAAGTTGAACACCTCCGTAGACTAGAATTCAGTTTTCACAAAAAGGCATGCTACTAAAACAGAGGTTTCTCTCAGCTTTACTTTACCGAATGGTTTGCTTTTAATTAAAAGTTAAAATCTGGAGAGGTAAAAATGTATAGTTTAATAACAATATTATAATTGTTTAATCTATTCAGTCTCGTGTTGGAACTGTGATTTCCTGTAACTTTTCATTTACTATGACTGTTTTCTTCTGCAGCACTTGCTAAAGACTTTCTGTAGATCTCTCTGAACACAAGTACCAGACCAATTCTACTAATTGAAATAGGTTTCGGAGCTCTCACACATATTATATTTGAAAAATTGCTTTGTTGTGAATTAACCAGAAATTCTGATTTATTGGGGGAAAAACATATTATACAGGTTTTAAAAACACACAAGATCACCATGAAACAAGCAAGGAATTCACACTTGTAGTTAAAACTTGCTTCTCTTGAACCAAGATTAATGATTTCATGACAAAACTGAAACTGACATGAAATAGTTATTTTAATAATAGCATATATCTTCATATGGGCAGGCCAACAATATCATCTGGGAAAGCTAATTACAGTGATTTTCCACATTTTTTTCTATTTTTATTCCCAGTAACCATTAAAGTCAAGGGCGCCCTCATTAGCCCCTTTACTTCTTTTCTTTTTGGTTTATGTGCCACACCCGGTGGCACTCAGTAGTTACTCCTGGCTCAGCACTCAGAAATAGCTCCTGGCTTGGGGGACCATATGGGATGCTGGGAATCGAACCTGTGTCCATCCTGGGTCAGCCTCATGCAAGGCAAATGCCCTACCATTGTGCTACTGCTCTGGCCCCTATTTCTTTTCTTTTTTTTTTGTTTATGTTTTTTTGGACCATACCCGTTTGATGCTCAGGGGTTACTCCTGGCTAAGTGCTCAGAAATTGCCACTGGCTTGGGGGGACCATATGGGATGCCGAGAGATCGAATCACGGTCCTTCCTTGGCTAGTGCTTCCTTCCTTACCTCTAGCGCCACCTCACCGGCCCCTATTTCTTTTCTTTTTAATTAAAAAAATTTTTTTAACTTTTGGTCATACCTGACAATTAAATATGAGAGTCTTGGATTGGATGTCTCCCTCACTGACCTCTGGACTCCACCCCAGGCATACCTGGTTGTGCTCTCTGGCTCCTTCCAGAGGACCACACTCCATCATACATAGCCTGATTCTAGAGCCTTGGAGCTTACAACAACTCCTGTCACTGGAATGGGGAGTAGCTGCTCTACCTTCTTGGCTAGTGGTCTTCATTTATTTGGCCTACAGCTAGGGCTGTGACTTGATCAATACCATCTTAATTCTTACCGAGAACTACTTTGTGGAGCATGATAGGTCTGGGAGTGAAATTTCACATAAATTACTTATATTCTGACCAAACAACAATAATATTCCCCTGGAGAGGGTTCCTGTATGATATTTTCAAGAGTTACCTTCTTTTTTCTGGAGATTTTCTCTGGCTGTTACATCACTTTTCTTCTGTCTTGACAAGTATGTATGGTCCAGGTGATCTGGGTGAAATGGTGACCACAAGAGATAGCTTTGAGAAAACAGTGCTTTCTCCTCTCTTTGGCCCCATCTTGGCCTTCCAAAGAAATGGCTGGCATGGGGTAGGAAATTTGCCTCTGAGCAACCTACACAGCACAGATGCTCACCTCCCGCCAAACTCAAGTGGTTTACACAGCATGAAAACTGGTCCTCACCACCCAGTTTCCTGGGGAGGAAGACTGGAGGAAGAATTGCCCTTTTAGGAAAGGGAAAGTCAGTTTTACCCTCCACTTAGTTATTCCAGTATCACCACCTTTCCTCACAGAAAAAAAATCATCTGGAGGAAGTGAAATAGTGAAGCAAAGTAGTTTTATTGAAAGAAACTTATTGGAAGAGAAATGTGAGGATAGAGGAAGAGAACTATGAAACTATGAGTTCAAGAGAAAACACAGGCTTCTCCAAAATGGAAACAGCCCATAAAAGGTGTCATTTCTCTTCCTGATACTTATTTTCTTTTTCAGAGGCTTTTCCCATCTGGTGCAAAGGAAGCCTGTGGTGTTGGGAATACCTGGGCCACCCTTGAAATTCTGGGTGCCTGCCTCCAGGCCTGTGCCTGGTGACTCTCAGGGATTATGTGGTACTGTGTTTCAAATTTAGGTTGCTGTTATCTCCTGGCTCATATTCAGAATTTTTCCCTCCTTCTCTCCTTTCTTCTCTCCTTCCCTCCCCTTCATTCCTTCCCTGTTTCCCTTTCTTCCAATCTCCCTCGCTCCCTCCTTCCTTCTCCTTCCTTCCCTTGTTTCCATTCCCTCCCTAATTCCCTTCCTCCATATCCTATAATTGCTCAGGGTTTCCTTCCAGACTGTTTCTTCCTAGCAGGGCTCATAGGACCATAAGTGTTGCTATGGATTAAATTTTGGCTGGTTATATATAATGTAAGTGCCCTAAACACTATACTACCTTCTCACTTCTGGATCATTTTTCTTTTTTCTTTTTCTAATTTATTTTATTTTTTAAAATAATATCTTTATTTAGGCACAATGATTACAAACATGTTTGTAGTTGGGTTTTAGTTGTTAAAAAAAAAAACAACCCCCTTCACCAGTGGAACCTTTCCACCACCAATAATACCCATCTTCCTTCTCCCCTAACCCTTGCCTGTATTCGAGACAGGTCTTCTATATCTGTCACTGACTAGCATTGCCTAAGCAATTTTTCTCTCCAAAATTACTTTAAAGAGTAAATTGTAATTTTTTAAATGAAAAACACTAATTGATGTAATTAACCCATGTTTTTGTGTGTTTATAAAAGCTAGATTAAGAGTATTTTTGATGACAAACCACAAATAAGACTGTTTAAAATAGTCCTCAAAGTAAAGCACTTATTCTGTAAGAAAGGAATGATTTTTCTTTAACTTTAGTTATTACACTCTAACAAATGAGTCCCCATTTGACTGGTAAGAATATGATTAATAATGGAACTGTAGCTAGACTAAAATGTAAATTCCCCTAGGACATGGAGAAAAACCGCATGCATACAAATGTGTTTAACATTTATTTTCCACATGATTTGCTTTGGCTAATTTCCTTTCAAATTCACATACTTGTGTAGATTTAGGCACCTGTTAAAGAGAATATTAAGTTTTGGCTTATTTTGTTCATTCATCTTTTTTATTACCTTATTCCCCCTTTTAAAAATATAAACTATTGCATATTATGTTAAGTAATATTGGATAAATAAAAAGTAGACTCAAACTTGTATGGTTTCCTTATATAACCTTAAAGGAATAGCCCCCTCTGGCTTTCTAAATTCCTTTCTACAAGATTGTTCACATAGAAATTTTGGAATATGAATAAAACCCAAAATAGAAATGATATGCTGATATTACTACCTGAGATATTATTAATGTCATGCCTCTTTGTAGAGTTGAAAGCTCTGATGCTAAATTACTGAAATGGTTAAAAATGCATGCAGTAATTGTCTTTTTAGCCACATCTCCTAGTATACATCTGTATACTTTATGCTTCAGTCAAACCAGACTATTTCTCAAAGAAATATTCATTGTTCAGTCGTTGGAATTTTGCTTATCATACTATCATATAGAAAGTCCTCTAGGTACTTTTTACTGGCAAAATATCTATCTTTTAAACCTCAGCTCATGAGCCCCTTGTTGACATATTCTTCCTGGTCCCAGCAACTGGAAATTATATTTATCTTCATTGAGCTATCAGAGCACTTCTTTGGGGGGGGGGTTCACATCCGGTTGCACTCAGGGGTTACTCCTGGCTCTGAGCTCAGAAGTCTCCTGGTAGGCTCAGGGAGCATATGGGATGTCAAGGATTGAATCAGGTCTATCCTGGGTCAGCAAAATGCAAGGCAAATATCCTACCACTATGCTATCACTCCAGCCCCAAATTTCTATCTTTTTTAGTGAATCCTATGACACTCTGCAATGACTTCAATAAGACCTGCTATTATCTCAGTTTTTGTTCTTTGGAAAATAAATTGAGGCAATCCTGTAGTGTACATTTACTTGTATGTGCTAATGGCAAAGATAGGTGCATGAAAGTCCCATTTATTTTGTGTCAGGTGATGCAATGGACTGTAGATTTGAACTGACCTTGAAAAAGTGTAACAATAAAAGCCTCATTGAGCTACTAGTATCTTTGCCAATCATGCTCTGCAGCTGTTAAGCCATCGAGATGATTATTATTTTTCTCTTTATGTCTTTTCTGCCTATCAACTTCATTCAGGTCTTCATGGAAACAATTCACCAAAATCAGAATTAATTCATGTGAATCTTGTTGGCTGTGGCCTGCAAATTGGTCACTCATCTATGTATTTTATACTTAAGCCAAATAGTCTATTTCTCAAAGAAATACGCATTGTTCAGTGGTTGGAATTTTGCTTATCGTACTATCTTAAGAAAGCCCTTTAGGTACTTTTTACTGGAAAAATATCTATCTTTTAAACCTCAGCTCATGAACCCCTTTGTTGACATATTTTTCCTGGCCCCATCAACTGGAGGTGATATTTATCTTCATTGAGCTCTCAGAACCCCCTTTTTTTTTTTTTGGAAGGGGGGATCTGAGCTCAGAAATCGCTCCTGGCAGCCTCGGGGACCATATGGGATGTGGGGATTCCAACCGGGATCTGTCCTGTGTTGGCCGCATGCAAGGCAACATCTTACTGCTGTGCTATCACTCCAGCACTTCAGAGTACTTTTTGTTTACCTCTCTCATGGCACTTCAGTCATCCTGGCTTACAACAGGAATCCTGTTGTAAAATTCCTGAAATGCTTGAAAGTGGTTTGATTTTTCTCAAGAAAAATCATTGTTGAAAACATTCAATGCAGACAGATCAGCAACAGGATAAATTCTGACAAATTTATTTTAGATTATTTTGATCAAAGGGAATTCATTATACTTAAAGTTAGAACTACAATGTATTCAATAGATGAATGAGAACCATGTTGCGACAGTAGAGAAATCTGTGAGATAATTAGGAAGAGACAAGAATAATGGAACTATTGTTACGAGCATGAGATTAACTTGAAGGCTCAATTTCAACTGAAGCTGGTGCCATTGAGGTTTCATTACAAGTCACTCCATCTACATCCTGTGGGAATCATCCTGTGGGAAAGACATTCTTGCCTCTTGATAGGTCCTGGTAGTTTCCCACCTCAAGTATCTGTGTTTCTTTTTCTGTTCTTGGGGCTTCTTTCCATGTCAGTTGTGTGTGTATCCCACAAAAGGAAGCTCATAGCTCCAGGGAATTATTGCCTCTGTGGGAATCTCTAAATCAGTGAGAGAGGACTTTCTTTGTACCTTGAAATTGTAATTCTGAGATGTGCTATGTGTCTTTGGAAAAAAGTCCCAGCAGGATTAAGTCTTAATTGACCACAGCAGTAATGTGTTGATGAGAATAATGATGAACAGAATGTTGATGATATGATGATAACTTAATAATGAGAAAGATGATGATTTTGATTTTGGGCCCATACCTGGTGGATCTCAGAGATTATTCTTGTCTGACTCTGCTCTCTGGGATCACTCCTGAAGGCACTCAGGAGAACATATGTCATCCACATACAAGATAAGTGCCTTACCTTCTATATTTCTCTCTGGTCAGTAATTATTTAAACTTCTTGTCCCATTTTCCCTTTTTAATCTCACTATTATGTATCCTTAGTATGTGTTCTTCTGGAATTGCCTAATAAATAATATCCTCTTATGAAACTGTAGCAGTGTAACCAAGTGGAGCTATGTTTTGTTTACAGCTTATATTTTGATGAAGTTGGTCTTAATAGTATAAAATAAATGGTTTATGTAGCTGCATTGCACAGATTTTCACTGTTGTACCATTTGTCTGTTACTAAAAATGTGGGCAGTAAATGTAGGTGGAGTATATCTGATTAATCTATCTGACCAATCTTCTAAATAATTTTTGTCACTGCTTTTGGGCCACACCCAGTGACGCTCAGTGGTTATTCCTGGCTATGCACTCAGAAATCGCTCCTGACTTGGGGGACTATATGGGATGCCAGGGGATCGAACCACGGTCTGTCCTAGGCTAGCACGAGCAAGGCGTCTGCTTATGCCAACGCTCTGACCCCCAATCTTCTATATTTTTGAGATATATACATAGGACTAAGTTAAATTAATCAGTTGAAGATTTATATTTTTCCCATATTTTATTTAAATATTTTTTACATAATTGAAAAATATTTATATGAATTAATTTATATAAATCACATTTAACATATTAGTTGAGTTATACTTAATAAAATAGAATTTATATTTATTATCAATTATTTTTTATATTTAATATCACTTATTTTTGCTATTCAAGTTATTTAAAGTTAATCATCAGGGGAAAAAAGAACAGTAACAAGATAATTTAAATGTCTGCCAGTTTCAGACATTTAAAAAACAAATAAGAAACCATTTAGACATATGTGATACCCTAAATTGGCTTAAGCCTAAATGATAATTTATTACTCTAGATAACAGTAATTCAGGAATAGGACTACTTCCAAACAGGTTGAGTTATGCCAACATGTTATGATCATTTTCGTTCAGGTCTGGATCTCATAAGTTTGAGGATCTCTTTACCAGAATAAAAGATAACATCAAAGAATTTTATGTTCAGATTCAGGAATTGTACCTTATTACCCTGATTTGGCCTAGGAATTCCAGATTTTAAGATAAAGAGAGGACTACATTAGCTTACTTTTGTGTTCCAATTTGTTTGCCATTAATTTCATTCTCTTTTATTGAAGGGGCAAGGGGAGAGGTTGTTGAGCCATAACTAAAGGTACTCAGGGACTACTCCTGATTTTATGCTCAAGGACTACTCTTGAAAAATTTTCTGTATTACCAGCTGGTGAAAAAAATCTACTTATGGTATTATTACCACTAAACTCAAGAGGTCATTGTATATCAATATAAGATGAAGAAGTGCTTTCTGCAGTTAATTTAAAGTTTGTAAAGGATCTATAATTCACTTTGTAGTAATAGGTTCTGAGATGATTTAAATAAAGGCTCTGACCTTTAGATGCATCACAACCTAGAAAGTGGACGTGATGGGAAATGAAGACTGGACCAAAAAAGATACACAAGTCCTGTGAAATATGAGAGACTGCTGATTTATTAACTTATGAGTGACATTATTAGGTCTCAAGAAGGGAATGGTCAATTAAACTTGTGAAGTATTATGAGAAAGTAAGCTAAAGACTTTTATTCCCTAGGATCAGTATTTCCAATCTTGCAGTCTGAGAACTGGCCAGTTAAATTTAAGGTGTGCTTAAGTCCTAGGAAAAAGGGGCTTCCTTCCAGTGACCAAAATTGTATACATAGAATTAAAAACTTGATTTCTAGTAATTAGTTAATAATTGAAAATAGAAATTACTTTTAATTACTTTTAATACAAAAAATGACATGAACTAAAAATTAAGACTTGAAAACAAGTTGATGAATTTTTTTTAATAAAAAAGGTGTTCTTTACACGACTGAAGCCCAACTACAATCATATTTGTAATCAAGGTGTTTAAATAAAGATATTAATTTGAGGCTGGAGAGATAGCACAGTGGTGTTTGCCTTGCAAGTAGCCGACCCAGGACCTAAGGTGGTTGGTTCAAATCCTGGTGTCCCATATGGTCCCCCATGCCTGCCAGTGGCTATTTCTGAACAGGTAGCCAGGAGTAACCCCTGAGCAACGCTGGGTGTGGCCCAAAAACAAAAAAAAAAAAAGGAGGCAAAAAGAAGACCCTATCTCAGTTTAGTATATTCAAGCTTAGTGAAGGCGTCTTACTCCTTAAAGATGATCCCCATTACTTTCTGGTAGTCTTTAAGAATCATCAAAGTTATAGAATTTCTGACTTTCAGTATTTTTTGTTACAGTGTTTTTTGGTTTTGAGGCGTCTACATCCTGTGGTGCTCAAGGACTATTCTTGGTTCTATGATCAGGAGTGACCCCTTGCTCTTCAAGTACTCAGGAGAACATATGTGGTATGGGGATTTGAACCCAGATTAGCAACATATAAGCAAGAAAGGACCTTGTCTTCTAACTCTGAAATATTATTTATAGCCAAACCTTGATAAAGGTTAAGTCACAGAACTAGGTCCTTTCTGTTGTAGGGCAGAATGGTGCCGTTGGCTACTGTAATTCTTTCAGAAAAGGAAATATGACCCCCATACCATTTCAGCCAGGACTGGGCTACCTGGAAAGTTGGACTGTTTTTCTCCTGGGAAGATGGTAGCGGTGGACAGGGCTGCTGGGTTTTCCGGTGGTGGGGTGGGTGCAGGACTCAATCCTATTTCACGGAAAGATCCAGAGTTTTCAGCCCTATAGTCTGATCTCTCTTGAGAGGAATTAGCTGCTCATATTATTTGATTTCAGTGGCTGAGTTCCAAATTTTCATTTGGAAATTGATGAAGGAATTGGGCCATTTTTCTACTGGGAAGTTGGCGGCTCTGTGCTGAGTTGCCAGTGGTCGAGAGCATTTTTCATATACATAGTATCTTCTTTCAGGAAGTTCCATCTCCCATTTTATTGATGGCATTGGTCATTTTATATTTTTTAAGTTTTACCAGTCATCTATACCTATATATCTTGGATATTAACTCTAGTCAGATGATTAGTGGGCAGAAGTTTTCCCTTAGTTTGTGGAGTGTCTTTTTATTCTATTGAAGTGCAAAAGCTTCTTAATTTCAGTCTTTTTTTTTTTTTGCATTCAATAATTGAAAAAACCTGTGAATTCAATTTTATGGAGAATTCTGCCTATGATTTTTTAATGCAATTTAAGAATTTGGGCTTTATGTTGAGGTCTTGATTTGATTTTTGTGCATGATGTGAGGTAGGGGTCTGGCTCATTTTTCACATTTATTGGCCAGCTTTTCTTAAAGGTTTTCCTTTCTTTTCTAATGTGTATAGTTTCCTTGTCTAAGATTAGCTAACCTGAGGATCTGTCTCTGGGCTCTCAATTCTGTTATGTTGGTCTGAGAACCAGCCTGTCTTCATTCTAATACACAGTGTTTGGATTCTTAAATCCTTATAATAAAATTTAAAGATGGGAAAAGAAACACCTTCCATCTTTTCTCCCTAGGATTACTTTAGCTAGTCAGAATTTATTATTCCACATGAATTTCAATAACTTTTAACCATATTTAGAGAAGACATTTGTATTCCTATGTTCAATAGCACTGTTCACAGTAGCCAAAAATTAAAAACAACCAAAGTGCTCAACCCAAGATAACTGAATAAAGACACTATCATAATATAAACTGGAATATTATTTAGGTATAAGAAAAAAAGAAATCACTCATTTTTCTATGTGGATAAATCTCAGGATATCATGCTGAGTGAAATCAGCTAGAAAGAGAGATACTGACCTTCTCATATGTGGGGTATAATGTTAAGGAATAACAAAGCTCAGATTCTAAGAACTGGTAGACAGAATAAAGATTACCAGGGTAGTGAGAAGCATGCCAATGCAGGAGGTAATTGAGTTAGAGGGAGGGAGATTTGGGAACGCTGATGCAGGGAAACATATTTTGGTGATCATGGGTATTGGAATAATGTACACATGAAGCTAACAGTAGTAAAACACAGTGTCTAAGATGACATTTATAAAAAGAAAGAATTGAATTTTTAAAAAAGTACTATAAATAAAATATGTCAGGTAATTTTGTGTAATAAGCTAAAATAAATGCAAAACAGATGAATAAATATAAATGATATGGAAATTCAGTTCATGACTGACATACAAAATGTAGCAGCCAACCAAATCATACTGTTTTTTCTTTTCTTTTCTTTTCTTTTCTTTTCTTTTCTTTTCTTTTCTTTTCTTTTCTTTTCTTTTCTTTTCTCTTCTCTTCTCTTCTCTTCTCTTGTCTTCTTTTCTTTTTTCTTCTTTCCTTTTCTTCTTTTTTCAGCTATACTCTACAGTACTCAGGGCTTACTCCTCGTTCTGCAGTCAGGGATGATCACTACTAGTGGGCTTGGTTAATCATATGGAGTGCCAAGGATCTGGTTGTCTGGGTACAAGGCCTAATCTTTTGTACTATTACTGTGGCACTTCAGAGTGTGCTTTCTTTCTTTTTCTAAGTAAATTATTGGTTTAGTCATTATCATAAAAATTCTATGGCCTGAAAATCAACAGACTAATCTCTTTTATTTAAGAAGGGAAAGTATGTGTTTTGTTTGATAACAAAGTTTTTTTTTTTATTTATAAAAATCAATGGAGTAAGCTTGATGATAAGATAGAGGAAACACAGGTCAATGAAATAAACTAACCCAGAAGCAGTGTACATCTTGTTTTGTAGACATTATTTGTACTGACTTAAAAAAATTCACTTTTGGGGGCCTGAGAGATAGCATGGAGGTAAGGCATTTGCCTTGCATGCAAAAGGATGATGGTTCGAATACCGGCATCCCATATGGTCCCCCAAGCTCCCAGGAGGAACTTCTGAGTGTAGAGCCAGGAATAACCCCTGAGTGCTGCCGGGTGTGACCCCAAAAAAACAAAAAAAAATCACTTTTGGAGATGCATAGCTTTTTAATTTTTCACCTACATGTATAGGGATGTAAATACATACATATACTTTATTAAAAACTATTATATTATCCTAAGTACTTCCAGGAAAGTTCTGAATTCAGAGCAAAGAATAAACCCTAAGCTCTGCTGGATTTTGGCTTCATTTATGAGGACTACTGAATTCCACAGTTTTAGGTGAGAACACCAGAGGCCTTTTACTGAAAACTTTAGATTGCATTTCACTTAATTTCTAGGTAGAAATTTTGTTTCATTTAATTTCTAAGCTAGAGACAACCCAACATGTGAATAGATATAGAAGCATTGGAAACTGGTGTTGGCAGTATCTGTTACTTTATTTTATAACTTTATTCCTCTTATCTAATGCTAATTCTTACCTTTCCCTCCTTATTTTGCCATTGGGAGTAGATGTCTATGAATTGTATATTAAACACAATAATTTTCTTTTTGCTGTCACTTAAAAATAATCTCATTAGGTTTGACACAATACAAATGCTTTTGTTTCTAATTTGGCACACAAGTTAAGAATTAGGGAAACTGTACCAGAATTTAGAGGAAAGGATTTTAGTTTTTCTCCATTGAGGATAATATTTGCCACTGGCTTCTGGTAGATGGCTTTGACTATATTGAGAAAGGTTCCTTTTATTCCTATCTTGCTGAGAGTTTTCATCAAGAATGGGTGTTGAACCTTATCAAATGCTTTTTCTGCATCTATTGATATGACCATGTGATTTTTATTTTTGTTGTTGTTTATGTTGTGTATTATGTTGATAGACTTACGGATGTTAAACCATCCTTGCATTACTGGGATGAAACCTACTTGATCAAAGTGAATGATCTTCTTGATGAGGCACTGGATCCTGTTCGCCAGGATTTTGTTGAGGATCTTTGCATCTGTGTTCATCAGGGATATTGGTCTGTAATTTTCTTTTTTGGCAGCATCTCTATCAGGTTTTGGTATTAAGGTGATGTTGGCTTCATAAAAGCTATTTGGAAGTATTCCTGTTTTTACGATTTCATAAAAGAGCCTGGCCAGAATTGGTAGTAGTTCCTCTTGAAAGGTTTGAAAGAATTCATTCGTGAATCCATCAGGGCCTGGGCTTTTGTTTTTGGGTAAATTTTTGATTACAGTTTTAATTTCCTCAATAGTGATGGGGGTGTTTAGATATGCTACCTCTTCTTTATTCAACCGTGGAAGGTTATATGAGTTCAGAAATTTATCCATTTCTTCCAGGTTCTCATATTTAGTGGCATAGAGTTTCTCAAAGTATTCTCTGAATACCCTTTGAATCTCTGCAGTATCTGTAGTGATCTCCCCCTTTTCATTTCTAATACGCGTTATCAAGTTTCTCTCTTTCTTTTGCTTTGTGAGTTTTGCCAATGGTCTATCAATCTTGTTTATTTTTTCAAAGAACCAACTTCTGCTTTCGTTGATCTTTCGGATTGTTTTTTGGGTTTCCACTTCGTTGATTTCTGCTCTCAGCTTTGTTATTTCCTTCTGTCTCCCTATTTTTGGGTCCTTTTGTTGAGCACTTTCTAGTTCTATTAGCTGTGTCATTAAGCTACTCAGGTAAGCTCCTTCTTCCTTCCTGATGTGTGCTTGCAAAGCTATAAATTTTCCTCTCAGTACTGCTTTTGCTGTGTCCCATAAGTTCTGATAGTTTGTGTCTTTATTGTCATTTGTTTCCAGGAACCTTTTTATTTCCTCCTTGATTTCATCTCGGACCCACTGGTTATTGAGCATGAGGCTGTTTAACTTCCAGGTGTTAAATTTTTTCTTCTGTGTCCCTTTGCAGTTCACATCTAACTTCAGAGCCTTGTGGTCAGCAAAGGCAGCCTGCAAAATGTCTATCTTTTTTATTTTATGGAGGTATGTTTTATGTGCCAGCACATGATCTATCCTGGTATTCCTCTAAATTCTGGTACAAGACAAGGCTGTCCTCTCTCACCACTCCTATTCAACATAGCACTGGAAGCACTTGCTATAGCGATTAGGCAAGAAAAAGATATCAAGGGAATCCAGATAGGAAAGGAAGAAGTCAAGCTCTCACTGTTTGCAGATGACATGATACTCTACTTAGAAAACCCTAAAGACTCTACCAAAAAGCTTCTAGAAATAATAGATTTGTATAGCAAAGTGGCAGGATACAAAATTAACACACAAAAATCAATGGCCTTTTTATACACTAATAATGATAGGGAAGAAATGGACATTAAGAGAACAATCCCATTCACATTAGTTCCACACAAACTCAAATATCTTGGAGTCAACCTGACTAAAGATGTGAAGGATCTATACAAAGAAAACTACATACCATGCTCATGGATTGGCAGGATCAACATCATTAAAATGGCAATACTTCCAAAAGCATTGTACAGATTTAACGCGATTCCTCTAAAGATACCCATGACATTTTTCAAAGAAGTGGATCAAATACTTCTGAAATTCATCTGGAACAACAAACAACCTCGAATAGCTAAAGCACTCCTTGGGAAAATGAATATGGGAGGCATTACTTTCCCCAATTTTAAGTTGTATTACAAAGCAACAGTTATAAAAACAGCATGGTATTGGAATAAAAACAGACCCTCAGATCAGTGGAATAGGCTTGAGTACTCAGAGAAGGTTCCTCAGACATATAACCACCTTGTTTTTGATAAAGGAGCAAAAAATCCTAAATGGAGCAGGGAAAGCCTATTCAACAAGTGGTGTTGGCACAACTGGTTAACCACTTGCAAAAAAGCGAACTCAGACCCCCAGCTAACACCATATACAAAGGTAAAATCCAAATGGATTAAAGACCTTGATATCAGAACTGAAACTATAAGGTATATAGAACAACATGTAGGTGAAACACTCCAGGACATTGAGACTAAAGGCATCTTTAAGGAGGAGACAGCACTTTCCAAGCAAGTGGAAGCAGAGATAAACAGATGGGACTATATTAAGCTGAAAAGCTTCTGCATCTCAAAGGAAATAGTGCCCAGAATACAAAGGCCACCCACTGAGTGGGAGAAATTATTCACCCAATACACATCAGATAAAGGGCTAATATCCAAAATTTACAAGGTACTGACAGAACTATACAAGAAGAAAACAACTAACCTCATCAAAAAATGGGGAGAAGAAATGAACAGACACTTTGAAAAAGAAGAAAGGCAAATGGCCAAAAGGCACATGAAAAGATGTTCAACATCATTAATCGTCAGGGAGATGCAAATCAAAACTACTATGAGGTACCACCTCACGCCACTGAGATTGGCACACATCACAAGAAAGGAAAACAAGCAGTGCTGGCGGGGATGTGGAGAGAAAGGAACTCTTTTTCACTGCTGGTGGGAATGCCGTCTAGTACAACCTTTATGGAAAGCGATATGGAGATTCCTTCACAAACTGGAAATTGAGCTTCCATACGATCCAGCTATACCACTCCTAGGAATATACCCAAGAAACACAAATATACAATACAAAAAACCCTTCCTTACTCCTATATTCATTGCAGCGCTATTTACAATAGCCAGACTCTGGAAACAACCAAGATGCCCTTCAACAGATGAGTGGCTGAAGAAACTGTGGTACATATACACAATGGAATACTATGCAGCCATCAGGAGAGATGAAGTCATGAAATTTTCCAATACATGGATGTACATGGAATCTATTATGCTGAGTGAAGTAAGTCAGAGGGAGAGAGAAAGACGCAGAATGGTTTCACTCATCTATGGGCTTTAAAGAAAAATGAAGGACATTTTTAACAATATCTCAGAGACAAGAGAGATGAGGGCTGGTAGGTGTAGCTCAGGACATGCAGCTCATCACATAGAGTGATGAGTGCAGTTGCAGAGATGACTACACTGAAAACTATCATAAAATGTGAATGAATGAGGGAAGTAGAAAGCCTGTCTCGAGTACAGGTGTAGGGGGGTGGGGAGGAGGGAGATCTGGGAAATTGGTGGTGGGAATGTTGCACCGGTGAAGGGGGGTGCTCTTTACATGACTGTAATCATACAACTATAATCATGTTTGTAATCACGGTGTTTAAATAAAGATAAAAAAAAAAAGAATTAGGGAAACTGGAAGTAATTCCTTTGTTAATACATAAAGAAGTCCCTGCAAGTTTTGTTAACTTATAAATAAAACAAGATATGCTGGCTGAATCTGAATAGTATTTTATCTTCTATATGTTTGAATATTATTCAATATGTTAATCTTACTGTAATAAAAACAGTTATTATACTTCCAGCAGCAGGAGAGGAGGCCTGAAGAGAGATTATGCACAACAAATAGGGTGGGAAATTTGAGTATAATTCACCTGAGTTTAATTTCTTCTACTATTCATGGTCCCCCTAAACCACACTGAGGTGATCCCTGATCAGGGATGAACAGTGCTTGGCATGTCCCCCAAACTAAAAATAAATAAAAGGGTAGAGGAATAGCTTTATCAAAGAAGGCATGATAATTACATTTTAAACTGTGAACAAATTTGGAAAAAAATAAATTTATCTAGGTATGAATGGAAAAACTTTCCTAAAGTTTAGTAGTAATGTTTATACAACCTGAAACAGGTTACCAAGATCTGAATACAGGTCCTAATAGTTAAAAAGTCTAATCTTTGTCTGAAGCTGTCTTTGATTATGCTCTTTAAAAATGTTTTGGCCAACACCCAGCAGTGGTGGTACACAGGGATTACTCCTGGCAGTGCTTGGTGGGGGTGCTGAGGATTGTTGGCTGTGTTATAACTCTGGACCCACCATTTTGTTTTATTTTTGGTTTTTGATCCACACCAGGCAGTGCTCAGGGATTACTCTTGGCTCTGTGCTCAGGAATCACTTCTGGTGGAAATTGGGATACCATGTGGAATGCCAGAGATCCAGTTGTGTGCAACACAATTATCCTTCCTACAATACTATCACTCTGGTTGGCTCTTTTTATTTTTTATTTTTGAAAGTAGAAGTCTTCAGGGTCATAGTACATGTATGTGAGTGTGTGTGCTTGAGTGTATGTATACACGTGTGAATCTGTGCATTCCTGTGTCACTGTGTTCATATGGTTCAGGGAAAGAAATTTAGGACTTTATACATGCTAGTCATGTGTACTACTACTTGAACAGCCACCCTTGCCTTGTCTGATTTTGAAATGGTGGATTATTCATAATTAATTTATACTCCATATCTTTATTGTAGAATGAAACCAATTTAATGGCAAGTATATTTTTACATTTTCATTGTCTTATCAAGCAGATTGAGTTTGCAGTGTTCCCTTTAATCTCCTTGAAGATTAATTTTGGAAACAGCATCTGTTCCTGGATATTCTTCACACTGACTTGTGTGCTGGGGAAGTGTAATCAATCTAGGTACAATCAACTATTTCAGTCTTGGCCATTTGTTTCTTTTCTGTTGTGTGTTTCCATTTTCAGTGTTTAGAACACAGGAACAGGGGTGATTCAAGGACCAGGCACTGTCTCTGTTCAGTGTCTGTGTAGGTCACTTACAAACTGAAGTAGACCAGAAGCACAGCTCTGGGCATGGGGAGAGAGGGGTCCTGCCAGCATGTCAGGAAGCTTCACCTATAACCTGACCTGCTGAGCCTATATAAGTAGCTGAATTTCACTAGGCTTGTATTTTGTCATCAGAGTCTCTTTATAGTTTTATTCTATGATACAATATAATAGAGGGACAATGTCTGGCATTGTCTACTCTTTTTATTATTGGGGGGGGCACACTAAGTGGTGCTCTGGACCTACTCTTGATTTGCATTCAGGATCACTCCTGGTAGGTTTTGGGACAATATGGAATGCCAGGGATTGAACCTGGACTGGTTACATGCAAGGCAAATGAAAACCCAATGTATTATTTCTTTTTTTTATTTCATTATAACAAAATACTCAATAATATTTTCATTTAGCCATATTTGCTCATAGAAGATATTTGGATATTTTAGTGTTTTTGTAATGGCTTATTGTACAAAAGTAATTTTCAGGTCAACAGATTTTTCTTCCACAAACTGTATATTTATTTACTTGAAATTGAGTTTCAAAAGTGATTTGTTTATGGAAGTGATATCCAAAATTACTGCAGACCACCACCACCAAAGTGTTGACCTGCCATCCCTCATCTGGTGCTACTTTTGGTCCAATCTTCCTTCTTTGCAATTCTACCCAATTTTTTTGCTGGTTGAAAGTTAAGGTTTTGGTGCAATCTGTCTCCCCTCTTAGTCACCCATCAGTTAATTTTCCAGTATTAATTCTGTTCAACCTAATCTTTCCTCTCAACCCCTCTGCAATTTCAGGCACTTTGCAGTCTATAATCCTGTGTCCAAGGTTTATTAAGAATTCATGTTGACCTCACCCTTGGTTTGTTTCATAGTTAAGTCAGATCATTCTGCATTTGTTCTGCCTCTGGCATATTTCATTCAGTATGAAACACTTTAAATTCCACATAATTTTTTGCAAATTGCATGATTTTATTTTTCTTCTGGCTGTATATAATCTACCATTGTGCACATATAATGCAACTTCATTATTCATTTATTTGTTATTGGACATTTGGATTGATTCTATATTCTAGCTAATATATTAAGAGCTGCAGTGGACATTGCTGTACATAGATTTGGAAGGTAATGTTCTTGTGTTTTTTTTGAAGGATAGAAACCTAAATATGGTGTGTGTGTATATATATGTATGTACATATATGTTATATTGGAGTTACTGTCTTTTTTTGAGAAATGCTCGTAATGTTTTCCATTATGGTTGGACCAGATGACATCCCCCCAACAGTGAATAAATATTCTTTTCACCACATCCTGCCAGTACTTGTCTCCAATTTTATTTTATTTTTTAAAAAATATGTGCTATTCTCACTGGTGTGAGGTGGTATCTTATTGTCATTTTGATTTATGCTTCCCTTCCAGTGGTGGACAACCTTTTTTTTTTTTTCAACTGAGTCAAATCTCGCCAAAACCACGATTGAAATTTATTTTGAGAGCCACATTTTTAAAACAGAAAATACATAGGATGGTACACTGTTTTTAGTTTCAGTAAGTTTTTATTGAGAATATTCTGCATGCAAGTAATAATACACCTAATCAAACAAATACTTTAGAAAAAATATTATTTATTGATAATGTTAAATTGCGTAAAATTTGCCTTACAATGTAGAAAAAATTACATCCTAACAATGACTGACAAAGTCATAAACACTAATGTGAACATTGGCTTTGCATTTCCTTACATAGTTTGAGTAAGGTTTGTATGTTGTAGTTTTTAATTTTATTTTTTATAACTTTATTTTATTTTATTTTATATTTTTATTTAAACAACTATTACATACATGATTGTGTTTGGGTTTCAGTCATTTAAAGAACACCACCCATCACCAGTACAACATTCCCATCACCAATGTCCCAAATCTCCCTCCTCCCCACCCAACCCCCGCCACCTGTACTCTAGACAGGCTTTCCATTTCCCTCATACATTCTCATTATTAGGATAGTTCGAAATGTAGTTATTTCTCTAACTAAACTCATCCCTGTTTGTGGTGAGCTTCATGAGGTGAGCTGTAACTTCCAGCTCTTTTCTCTTTTGTGTCTGAAAATTATTATTGCAAGAATGTCTTTCATTTTTCTTAAAACCCATAGATGAGTGAGACCATTCTGCGTCTTTCTCTCTCGCTCTCTGACTTATTTCACTCAGCCTAATAGATTCCATGTACATCCATGTATAGTAAAATTTCATGACTTCATCTCTCCTGACAGCTCATAATATTCCGTTGTGTATATGTACCAGTTTCTTTAGCCATTCATCTGTTGAAGGGTATCTTGGCTGTTTCCAGAGTCTTGCTATGGTAAATAGTGCTACAATGATTATAGGTGTAAGGAAGGGATTTTTGTATGGCATTTTTGTGTTCCTAGGGTATATTCCTAGGAGTGGTATAACTAGGTCGTATGGGAGCTCAATTTCCAGTTTTTGGAGGAATCTCCATATCGCTTTCCATAAAGATTGAACTAGATGGCATTCCCACCAGCAGTGGATAAGAGTTCCTTTCTCTCCACATTCCCGCCAACACTGCTTGTTCTCATTCTTTGTGATGTGTGCCAATCTCTGGGGTGTGAGGTGGTACCTCATAGTTGTTTTGATTTGCATCTCTCTGATGATTAGTGATGCGGAGCATTTTTTTATGTGTCTTTTGGCTATTTGTATTTCTTCTTTGTCAAAGTGTCTGTCCATTTCTTCTCCCCATTTTTTGATGGGATTAGATGTTTTTTTCTTGTAAATTACTGTCAGTGCCTTGTATATTTTGGAGATTAGCCCCTTGTCTGATGAGTATTGGGTGAATAGTTTTTCCCATCAGTGGGGCGCTCTTGTATCCTTGGTGCTATTTGTTTTGAGGTGCAGAAGCTTCTCAGTTTAATATATGCCCATCTGTTAATCTCTGCTTTGACTTGCTTGAAGAGTGCAGTTTCCTCTTCGAAAATTCCTTTAGTCTCAATGTCCTGGAGTGTTTTACCTACGTGTTGTTCTATATTTCTTATGGTTTCTGGTCTGATATCGAGGTCTTTCATCCATTTGGATTTAACCTTCGTACATGATGTTAGCTGGGGTCTAAGTTCAATTTTTTGCAAGTGGCTAGCCAGTTGTGCCAACACCACTTGTTGAAGAGGCTTTCTTTTCTCCACTTAGGATTTCTTGCTCCTCTATCAAAAATTCCATTTCTGTGTGTCCTCTCTTATTTCTTGCAGCAGAGTTTTATAGTTTTCTTTCTATAGGTCCTTCACATTTTTAGTCAAGTTGATTCCAAGATATTTGAGTTTGTGTGGCACTATTGTGAATGGGGTTGTTTTCTTAATGTCCATTTCATCCTTATTACTATTGGTGTATAGAAAGGCCATTGATTTTTGTGTGTTAATTTTGTAGCCTGCCACCTTGCTATATGAGTCTATTGTTTCTAGAAGCCTTTTCATAGAGACTTTAGGGTTTTCTAGGTAGAGTATCATGTCATCTGCAAACAGCGAGAACTTGACTTCTTCCTTTTCTATCTGGATTCCCTTGATATCTTTTTCTTGCCTATTTGCTAAAGCAAGTACTTCCAGTGCTATGTTGAATAGGAGTCGTGAGAGAGGAGAGCCTTGTCTTGTGCCAGAATTTAGAGGAAAGGCTTTCAATTTTTCTCCATTGAGGACAATATTTGCCTCTGGCTTGTGGTAGATGGCCTTAACTATATTGAGAAAAGTTCCTTCCATTCCCATCTTGCTGAAAGTTTTAGTCAAGAATTGTTGTGGGAAAAAAAAAAAGAAAAAAAAAAGAATTGTTGTGGGACCTTATCAAATGCTTTCTCTGCATCTATTGATATGATCACGTGATTTCTATTTTTCTTGTTGTTGATGTTGTGTATTATGTTGATAGATTTATGGATGTTAAACCAGCCTTGTATTCCTGGGATGAAACCTACTTGATCATAGTGGTTGAACTTCTTAATGAGGCATTGAATCCTATTTGCCAGGATTTTGTTGAGGATCTTTGCTTCTGTATTCATCAGCGATATTGATCTATAATTTTCTTTTTTGATAGCATCTCTGTCTGGTTTAGGTATCAAGGTGATGTTGGTTTCAGAAATGCTATTTGGAAGTGTTTCTGTTTTTTCAATTTCATGAAAAAGTCTTGCCATGATTGGTAGTAGTTCCTCTTGAAAAGTTTGAAAGAATTCATTAGTGAATCCATCTGGGCCTGGGCTTTTGTTTTTGGGCAGACATTTGATTATTGTCTTAATTTCCTCAATAGTGATGGGTGTGTTTAAATATGCTACATCCTCTTCATTCAATCATGGAAGATTATAAGAGTCCAAGAATTTATCCATTTCTTCCAGGTTTTCATTTTTAGTGGCATAGAGTTTCTCAAAGTAGTTTCTGATTACCCTTTGGATCTCTACCATATCAGTGGTGATCTCTCCTTTTTTATTCCTAATACGAGTTATCAAGTTTCTCTCTCTCTTTCTTTGTTAGTTTTGCCAGTGGTTATCAATCTTGTTTATTTTTTCAAAGAACCAACTTCTGCTTTCGTTGATCTTTTAGGTTGATTTTTGGGTTTTCACTTAATTGATTTCTGCTCTCTGCTTTGTTATTTTCTTCTGTCTCCCTATTTTTTTTTTTTTTGGTTTTTGGGCCACACCCAGCATTGCTCAGGGGTTACTCCTGGCTGTCTGCTCAGAAATAGCTCCTGGCAGGCATATGGGGGCCATATGGGACACCGGGATTTGAACCAGCCACCTTTGGTCCTGGATTGGCTGCTTGCAAGGCAAACACCGCTGTGCTATCTCTCCGGGCCCTTTTTTGTTTGTTTGTTTGTTTGTTTGTTTGGGTCCTTTTGTTGAGTACTTTCTAATTCTATGAGCTGCGTCATTAAGCTCTTCAGGTATGCCCCTTCTTCTTTCCTGATGTGTGCTTGCAAAGCTATAAATTTTCCTCTCAGTACCACTTTTGCTGTGTCCCATAGGTTCTGATAGTTTGTGTCTCCATTGTTATTTGTTTCCAGGAAGGTTTTGATTTCTTCTTTGATTTCCTCTCGGTCCCACTGGTTATTCAATACTAAGCTGTTTAACTTCCAGGTATTAAAGTTTTTTCTTCTGTGTCCCTTTGTAGTTCATATATAATTTCAGGGCCTTGTGGTCAGCAATTGTAGCCTGCAAAATTTTCTATCCTCTTGATATTATGGTTGTATGTTTTATGTGCTAGCATGTAGTTTATCCTGGAGAATGTCCCATGTACATTAGAGAAGAATGTGTATCCAGACTTCTGGGGGTGGAGTGTCCTGTAGGCCTTTTTTTTTGTAGTGTCCTACTAGGCCTTTTTCTTCCATTTCTCTTTTCAGGTCTAGTATATTCTTGTTGGGTTTCAATCTCGTTGACCTGTTAAGTGTTGACAATGTCGTGTTGAGGTGTTGTTATTGATATTATTTTTTAGATTTGTCAACAATTGTATTAAATATTCTGCTGGCCCCTCATTCGGTGCATATATGTTTAGGAGAGTGATTTCTTCCTGCTCTATGTATCCCTTGATTAATACAAAGTGTCCATCTTTGTCCCTTACAACTTTCCTAAGTATAAAGTTTGCATCATCTGATATTAGTATGGCCACTCCAGCTTTTTTATGGGTGTTGTTTGTTTGGATGATTTTCCTCCAGCCTTTTATTTTGAGTCTATGTTTGTTCTGACTATTCAGGTGCATTTCTTGTAGGCAGCAGAAGGTTGGATTGAGTTTTTTGATCCATTTAGCCACTCTGTGTCTCTTAACTGGTGCATTTAGTCCATTGACATTGAGAGAAAGAATTGTCCTAGGAGTTAGTGCCATCTTTATATCGAAGTTTGGTGTGTCTGTTGGTCAGTCTTGTCTTAAAGTAGGCCATTCAGTATTTCTTTTAAGAATGGTTTTGAGTGTGTAAAGTTTCTGAGCTATTGTTTGTGAAACCACGTATTGTTCCTTCAAACCTGAAAGTGTGTTTTACTTGCAGTATTCTAGGTGAAGCATTTATTTTTATTGAGTTTTGTCACTATGTCCCACCACTGCCTTCTGGCCTTGAGTGTTTCTGGTGACAGGTCTGCAGTAAATCTCAAGGATGTTCCCTTGAATTTAATTTCTCTTTTCGATCTTGCTGCTTTCAGAATTCTATCTCTATATGTGGGATTCGTCATTGTGACTAGGATGTGTCTTGGGGTGTTTTTTCTGGGGTTTCTTTTAGTTTATACTCTTTGGGCATAAAGGATTTGATCGCATATATTCATTAGCTCTGGTAGTTTATCATTCATGATGTTCTTGACCATTGATTCTTCCTGGAGATTTTCTTCCTGGGTCTGTGGGACTCCAATGATTCTTAAGTTGTTTCTATTGAGCTTATCATGGACTTCTATTTTCATCTGTTCTCATTCTTTGAGTAATTTTTCCATTGTTTGATCATTTGCTTTAAGGCTTTTTTCAAATTTCTTCTACTGTATGGAATTGTTATTCATCTCATCTTCCAGTGTATTAATTCTATTCTCAGCTGCTGTTAACCTGTGAGAAAGCTCAACCATGTTTTTCTTCAATTCATCTACTGAGTTTTTCAGACCTGTTATTTGACCTGAAATTTCAGTTTGGAGATTCTCATTTCTATCTTCATATTCTCTTGATTCTTATTAGTGTTCTCTTCTATACTTTCTTTGAGTTCTTTGAACATCTTCCATATTGCGACTCTAAACTCCTTTTCTGAAAGACTGACTAGTTGGTTGGTCATGTTCAAGTCATCAGAGTTGCTTTGTTTTCCCATTGTCACACTTGTATTGTGGGTTTTTCTATGTGTTGTGGTTGTCTTCATTGGCTAAATGATATGCAAGGCCGGGAAGTGAAGCGGAGCGGCCGTGCTTCTCTGGCTCCACCCTTTCTGGGCTTGTAAACTCACCTCCAGGGAAGGCTCCAGGGAAGGCTAGCCATTCGCAGATGAGCCACACACAGGATGATATAGGCCAAAAATGGAGCACAGCACCGAAAACAGGCAGATAGGGGTGCTGGTATCTGAGTTTCAGCAGAGTTCAGCGGCTTCCCCTTTCTGGGTGTGTAAGCTCACCTTCAGGGAAGGCTCCTGGGAATGCGAGCTGTCCACAGATGAGCCACACACAGGATGAAATCAGGCCAAACATGGAGCACAGGCAGATAGGGGTGCTGGCATCTGAGTTCCAGGAGAGTTCAGCGGCTTCCCCTTTCTGGGCTTGTAAAGTCAACCATTTCTTTATTTAAACACCATGATTACAAATATACTTGTGTATATACAAATGTACTTGTATATACAAATGTACTTGTATGATTACAGTCATGTAAAGAACACCCCCCCTTCACCAGTGCAGGATTCCCACCACCAATTTCCCAGATCTACCTACTCACCACCCCACCCACACCTGTACTCGAGACAGGCTTTCTTTTTCCCTCATTCATCCACATTGTTATGATAGTTTTCAGTGTAGTTATTTCTCTAACTGCACTTATCACTCTATGTGATGAGCTTCATGTCATTAGCTGCACTTACATGGGAGGATGGGGGGAAGTAAGGGTTGGGACTGAGGCAGTAAAATATTAGAAATGAGCTTTGTAGGGCAGTATCAAGGTCCCAATACAAGATGGATATTATGGATATATAGAATATAAGCACACAATAATATCAATATGAAAAAAAGAGAAAAAATTTCCACTGACTGTCCCAATATAAACCAGTGCTAGAACAGCCTGCCCTCCTCCCAGAGTGCATTCCCATTAGTGTAGGAAGAGATAGGGGTCAAAGCCTGTTGACCCCTATAGAGTCCACCTACACCGGTGCCCAGGGAAAGACTGAAGTCCAGGGGAGAAAAACCCTATACCTGGTAAGAGCTGGTCTCCAGAACCAAGGACAAAATCAGAAGCCAGATGTCTGCCCACCCTCCTCCCCATGCACCTCCCTCCTGGAGTACGGAGGAAGGGGGGAACCTGAGGACCACTAAGAGTCCACCTGAACCCACTTTTGGCCATCTGAGCTGGCACCCAGGGAAGGCCTGGAGTTAGGGGGAAAAGACAAGGACGGCTGGGGGCCTGCCACGCCTCCCAGCATTCCCCAGGCTAGGGAGAAAAGCTCTGGTATGGAGCTTCCCCAAACCCTATACCTGGCAAGAGCTGGTATCCAGAATCAAAGAGGAAATCAGAAGCCAGATGTCTTGCTTGCCCTCCTCCCCATGCACCTCCCTCCTGGAATACGGAGGAAGGGGGGAACCTGAGGACCACTAAGAGTCCACCTGAACCCACTTTTGGCAATCTGGGCTGGCACCCAGGGAAGCCCTGGAGTCAGGGGAAAAAGACAAGGACGGCTGGGGGCCTGCCACACCTCCCAGCACTGCCCAGGCTAGGGAGAAAAGCTCTGGTATGGAGCTTTGCCAAACCCTATACCTGGCAAGAGCTGGTATCCAGAATCAAAGAGGAAACCGGAAGCCAGATGTCTGCCTGCCCTCCTCCCCATGCACCTCCCCCCTGGAGTGCGGAGGGAGGGGGGAACCGGAGGACCACTGAGAGTCCACCTTAACCCACTTCTGGCCATCTGGCTGGCACTCAGGGAAGGCCTGGAGTCAGGGGAAAAAGACAAGGATGGCTGGGGGCTTGCCAAGCCTCCCAGCACTCCCCAGGTAAAGTCAGCCATTTCTTACTCACTCGTTCGCTGGGTAGCTTCAGAATGCAGTTTTTTGGGGGTTCACTTCCCAGGGCTCTGAGGAGAGCTTCAAGCATTCAAAAGAGACAGAGAAGCATGGGACAGGGCTCCCTTCAGGTTCTCTGTTTCCTCAGAAGAAGCACAGCATGGCGGAGACTCCGCAGGTAGAGCAATCAGCACTCCACCTGGCAATCCCCACAGTCAGCCATTTCTTACTCGTTCACTGGGTAGCTTCAGAATGCAGTTTTTGGGGGGTTCGCTTCCCAGGACTCTGAGGAAAGCTTCAAGGATTCAAAAAAGACAGAGAAGCACAGGACAGGGCTCCCTTCAGGTCCTCAGTTTCTGTTTTTAATTTTAGGCACGATTCCAGGTTCTCATCGATGAGATGATTTCTCAATTTACTCTTGATAAGATTTATGCTTGAAAATGTTTGTTCACATAAATATGTAGACCCAAACAAGGAAAGAACAGCAAACGCTATCTTTTTTAGTTGATTATATGAGTTAGGAATACTATTCCAGCTGTTAAAAATCAACATATCTTCCTTCTCCAGGTCTTTCAAAGCAGACTACTTGTTCTGTGAACTAAGTTCACATTCGTGTTTTTCCAATCTTTCTAAATTAGCACAAAAACATTCAAATTTTGAGCTCCACAGTTTTTTTGCTTTTTAAATCCAGCAATTGCATTTCAAACCAACCACATAGAGGTGGCCACATCCATACTTAGGGAATTAGCATGGTTCCCTGGTGGGGTCTCTCTCTGAACCTGCCCACATCTCTCATTTCCAAGTACCCTAGGCATATAGTTCATATTCATCCCCTCCATCTCCTTTTTCTGTGACAGAAATTGAGTACCCAGAGGCAGGCAGGCCAAGTCATTGCTGCACTTACCGGATGACATGCTGCTGATTTAGGAGGCACAGTCTTCTTCTGAGGGCAGCATACAGAAAGAGGATGCTGCCTCAATGCTGGGGTGCCACATAGAAAGTCATGCCCCCACATTCCACATGACTCTACTGGAGCTACGTGGAGCAGGCTGCGGGGCTGCACACTGGGCGCACACTGACAGAGGCTAGGGGCTGAGTCCTGACTCCTGGAACGGCCCCTTGGCACACAGAAGAGCCATATTAAAAAGTGTCAAGAGCTGCATGTGGCTCGTGAGCCATGGCTAGCCGACCACTGTTCTAGGATATAGAAAACATCATAGAAAACAGCTCTGTAGATCCCATACTAAAGACTTGGTACCAATCACAAAGTCCTGCTTTTTCAACCCTCTTGCTTATGGTCAGGAGTTAGTTCTAGGGAAAAAAACAAAACAAACAAAACAAAAACAAACAAACCCAAACAAACAAAACCCCAAAAGGGTAATCAGTTAATTTGGTCTTTCTTTCTTTCTTTCTTTCTTTCTTTCTTTCTTTCTTTCTTTCTTTCTTTCTTTCTTTCTTTCTTTCTTTCTTTCTTTCTTTCTTTCTTTCTTTCTTTCTTTCTTTCTTTCTTTCTTTCTTTCTTTCTTTCTTTCTTTCTTTTTCTTTCTTCTTTCTTTCTTCTTTCTTCTTTTTTCTATTTCTTTCTTTTTTTCTTTCTTTCTTCTTTCTTGCTTTCTTGCTTGCTTTCTTGCTTGCTTTCTTGCTTGCTTCTCATTTCTCTTTCTCTTCATTTCTCTCTTCCTTTCTCCCCTCCTTCCCTCCCTCCCTCATTCTTTCCTCCTCCTTCCCTCCTTTTTATACTTCCATTGATTGAAAACTGGCATTTATAAAATTTTAGGGTTTTAAAAAAGCTAAATTTTATTTAGACATTGTGATATGTTGTTAAAAACTAGGATTTTAGTGTTTCAGGCATACACTGTCTTTCATCCTATCACCACCATCTTCCTTCTACCAATGTCCCAAGTTCTCTCCCACCCCAATTCTACCTCCTTTTGAGGTACATTTTAAACTAATTATTGTGGTTTGATTCCAACACTTACATTAGTGTTGGCTCTGTGGTTTACGTGTGAGTTTAGACTTCAGTGTCACACTACTAATGTCTAATGCCCTTTACCCTTCTCCAAACCACCACTTCTTTTTTTATTGTAAGAATTTATTCAAGAGACAAAATTGATTAACATATTGAGGTAAACTAACATAACATAATATAGTAACATAACATAACATATAATATAATATAATTAATATAATAATACATGTAAGTCAAAGAACATTTCTGATTAAAACACATGTTTTTTGATCATAATGGCTTACATATCTTTCACAGTAGTATTTTAGGTACATATTAACATTGAATCAGGGGAATACCCATCACCAAATATGTCCTCCCCATCCCAGTTCCCTTTCTGCAACCCATATACCCCACCATCACCCCCTGGGCTGCTAGAGTAAGTGGTCCCCTCTTTGTCTAGCTTACTATTAGTGATCATATATATCATATATCATATATATATATCATATATTCGGTACCCTCCCTTGTTTCCCCCTCTATTTAAGAGGCAGAGCTAGATAAATCAAGTTATGTGGTTTTGTTTGAAGGAAAGAAAAGCAATAGATTGGGGTATAAAATAAGAAAAAAAAAGAAGTCAAATATGCTGAAAATGGGCGGAGTCCTTCTAGAGGCTTTCAACCTCACTTTGAGAGAGGATATGAAAAAGGTAATTGAAACACCACAACAATACAGAAAGAAATATCAAATTAAATATCCAGTGAGCACTACAGCAATAAAGACAAGCACCACACAATAGTCTCGGTTCTGAAATCAAATCATGCTGGAATGCAAAAAGAAAGAGAAAGATAAGATAAAATAAAATAATATTGGAGACATCACCTTCAATCTCTACACCAAAATAAAGACGTCAAAAAATCAATCAATCGATAAATAAATATGTGGAAAAATGATTGTTTTGTGTTTTTTTTTCTTTTCTTTTTCCCCCTGCATAGGCACAGTAACTATTGGGAATTCCCTTGGCCTAGGAGATACAGGGTTTCTCCACCCTGAAGTATATTGTCATGGGATTAACTATAGACTCCTTGCATGATCATTTACTCTCCCCTTGGTGCTTTCATGGTGTATGGAAGACTTCTGCTTCATCTTGGATGGTAAAATCAGATCTCTGTATCTAGAGATCTTGGTGACTGTGTAGCTCAAGGAATGGAGCTTATGATGAAGTCTTTCTTTGTGGTTCTAGCAGTTATGCTTCTTCAGTGTCGTTTTAATCCATCTTCTGTAGTTGGTGATCTTGGTCATTATGTTGCTCCTAGGATGGAGCCTGGGATAAGGTCTTCATTATGTTTCTGGAAGACCCGTTCAGTTGCTGTTGTCTCCGTCAGACCTCTGGAATTGGAGATCTTGTTTGTTGAACAGATCATAGACCAAAAGCTTTGTTGCTGTTGTTGGTGGTGGTGGTGGTCCCTGGATGTGTACTGTCCAGTCCTGGTTGTAACAACCAGTCATCTGTATATAGTGTTCTTGGCTTTTGCACAGGTCAAAGGGTGACATGTTTTCTGATTTTGTCTTATCATTAGCTGATGAGGAAGGACAACTTGCTCTTAGATCAAGTTGTTCCCATTTCCTCATTGTCAGGTTATCAATTTAGAACTGGCACATGCTGGTATCAAAGCAGCATTGTGAATGCCCTGGAGGGGATTTGGGTCCTGGAGCTGTTGTGGAGAACTCTGTCATTTCCATGTCTGGGATCCAGGAGACAAGGCTGGATTGTCAAACCACCACTTCTTACTCACTCATTCCAATTCTTTTATTACTTGGACTTCTTATTCCTGTAATTTCTCACCAAATGTTTCCTCACTTTTGATACCTTATTTCCTTTTTATATTCCTGCAGACCACAGATAAGTGAGAACATCTTGTATAAAAATGTGTGTTTTCTTTGAATACATATTTAAATGTTTCTGTTAGTTTGGGGCTCTATTTCTGACCTCAAATTTGAATTAAAAATGTATTTTCTGCTGTATCTGTTGTTTGTGTTTCTTTCCTCCTTCCCTCCCTCCCTTCTTCCCTCCCTCCCTTCTCTCCTCCCTTCCTCCCTCCCTCCCTCCCTCCCTCCCTCCCTCCCTCCCTCTCTTTCTTTCTTTCTTTCTTTCTTTCTTTCTTTCTTTCTTTCTTTCTTTCTTTCTTTCTTTCTTTCTTTCTTTCTTTCTTTCCTTGGGTCACACCCAGTGATTCTCAAGAGCTTCTCCTGGCTCTGCACTCAGAAATCCTGGCTTGGGGACCATATGGGATGCTGGGGAATCAAACCGTGGTCCATCCTAGGTTAGTGCATGCAAGGCAAACATTCTGCCACCTGCACCACCACTCTGGGCCCTTATTTGTGTCTTTTGAAACATATATATATATTTTTTTTATTTTGACCAAAGTGGATTACAAATCTTTCACAGTAATTTTTAGGTACATAGTGACATTGACTCAGGGGCATTCCCACTACCAATGTTGTCCTTCCTCCACCCCTGTTCCCAGCATTCATCCCATATCCCCCTCCTTTACCCCCTGGGTGGTTATTATAAGTGGTTCCTCTGTGTCTAGCATGTTGTAGATTAGGTGTCAATTCTGTTGTCATTGACTTGGATTTGGTGTTTAAGTCTGATTATTTTTTAATTTCTGCTTAATGTTCATATGACTGTCTGGTCTTGGTACCCTCTATTATTTCTTTGTCAATTTGTGAGGCAAAATAAGATGGTTCAAATTATGTGGTTCTGTTTGAAGAAAAGAAAAAAAATAAAATGGGGCAAAAATCAAACAAGTAAAAACTGGGAGGAGGAAGAAAGGGATAAAGGGAGAAACATAACAACAATACTAAAAAAATTTTTTTAAATCAAACAAAAAACTCAAAAAGTACCACAGCAATAAAGACACCAACCACGGTCCTGAAATAAAAAATCAAAACTAAGTACATAGAAAAAGAAAGCCCATAGGAAAAAAACAAGCAACAAACAACAACAATAGCAAACAAAAAACAAACAAAAAACAAAAAATGTTAATGTGTGCTTCTCTCTCTCTCTTTCTCTCTCTCTCTCTCTCTCTCTCTCTCTCTCTCTCTCTCTCATTCCTTGCATAGGCACAGTAAATATTGGGGAAAATAGAAAGGGAATTCCTTGGTCTAAGAGTCTACAGGCTCCATACATACTCTCCCCTTGGTCCTTTGGTGGTGTCTGGAAACTTTCAGCTCCATCGTGGATGCTAAAATCCTGCAGGTCAAAGGATGGAACCTCGGATGGAGTCTTTCTTTATGGTTCTAGGAGTTCTGTTCCATTATTGTTGTTTTAATCAGTCTTCTGTAGTTGGTGATCTTGGTTTTTGCCCTGATCCTAGGATGAATCATAGGAGTCTTTTCTTATGTTTCCAGAGGATCTGCTCAGTTGCTTTCAGACCTCTGGAGTTAAAGAATTTGGTAGCTGTACAGATCATAGGCCAAGGCCTAGACTAGGGTCTTTTTTATTGGTCCCAAAATAAGTTCTGCCCAGTCACGGTTATTACAGTTTTCTGTAGATATTGAAGTTGGCTTTTGTACTAATCAAAGAATGACATGTCTTCTGAATTCATCTTATAGTTAGGAGGTGAGGTAAGACAACCTGCTCTTAGTCCAAGTTGTTGCCATTTCCTCATTATGAGGATGTTATATCAAAACTGGAGCATGTTGGTGTCAGAGAAGTATTAAGAATGTCCCAGAGGGAGTTTGGTTCCTGGAACTGTTGCAGAGAACTGTGTCAGTTCTATTTCTAAGATCTAGGGTTCAGGGTTGGATGGTCACTGTCTAATCACATGGAGTCTAAATTAGGATCACATGACAAATGTTCAAGGTGGGAGGTACCCCTGTATTGTAAAGTATATGAGTTTCTATCCATAGTAGATAAGACCTTGTTTCAATACGTAAAATTTGCTCTTTTTTAAGTATGCCTTTGCAAGAAGAAATGGTGGTATATTATATTGCTGGTGCATTTAGGGGTAAGAGTGTCAGGCTCCATCATCTCTATGCCCTGGTTTTCATCTAAGTTATTAAACTCAGCAAGACTTTTTCCTGTAGGTTTTTGTATCAAGCAGAACCAAAACAGGTGGATTTAAGAAAGAAGAGAAAAGAGAAACAAGACTCTCTCTCTGTGTGTATATATATATATATGAAAAATAAATAAAAATACGTTTAAAAATATTAAAGGAACAAACTGATGCAGGAGACTACCTTACATTTGGGGATAAACAGGTTAAGAGGTATTTTTATTTTAATAAAAGTATGCTCTTAACCTCTGATAGGCTATATTTATTTCTTATTGTAGAGCATAATATCTTTCTGGGTGATCTATCAGTCTAGTATGTGTATATTCTTTAGTTTTTTACTTTATTTAATCAGCATGGTTTACAAAGTTTTTCATAATACAGTTATTTCAAGGCATTCAATGTTCTAGCACCAGTGTGACCTTCCCTCCACCATTATCCCCAGTTTTTCACCCACTCCCCAAGCCTGCCCCCTTAGCAGGCACAAAATAATTTATTTTGTAAGTGCTTGTTATAACAAAATAGCAAATGAAATTATTGAAAAATACTTTAGCAAAAAATTTGTGAAAATTGTTTTATATTTCATCCTAGAGTCATTAAAATTATTGCTTATTAGTTGAGCCTTCTATGTTACTGTTTTTGCTTATTGAGCTTAGTTGGTTTCTACACTACTTTCCTATCTAATTTGCTGTGTTCTACTCGCTGTCAATATTATGAAATTTGAAGTGTCCAGCCCCATGGTCCAGGAACTACAGGATCTATAGATCTTGGCTGGTAAGTTTCAGTAGCTTTGCTTGAGTTGTATTACTTGGAGATTACTGGGGAAGCTGTGAAATTGGACAGTTGCTTGCGTGCATGACCTCTGAGACTTTAGACAGTATGGAGATGGAAGAAAGTTGTGTGCCCACTTGAAGATGACCTTGGAGTTACCAGTTTGAAAACCATAGACCTGGAATTTTTCATAGGCTTAACATGTCTTCTGAGAATAGTCTTGAAGCAGTAAGTTGGCTTTCTGCACAGTGATGGCTGAGGGGTGTGGATGAGGCTTCTGGGGCATCTGCAAAGCAAGGACTTGATTTCCACATCCAGGGCACCCCAGAGTTTTCGGCTAGAAGACCCATGAGTTTTAGTGGCTTGGCTTGTGTGTCTTTTGAGATTATTAGTCAGTATTTAAATTCTTAGTAGTCATTATTATTAAATTAACTGAAAAAACATTATTCTGATTTTGTATTTTTCTGTAAATAAATGGACTACATGGATCCTATTAATATTCTCTTGTATGTTAGGATCCTTCACTAAGATCCAGAGTTGAATGAGATGGATAAATTCACATAGTGACCCAGCGGTCTTGAAGCTGGAACATCCACACAGGGAAAATCTCCATTGGCTTTATTCTCTATACACAGGGAAACTATTTTCTTTGCCAGCTTTCCATTGCTAATTTTTTCTTCTCTTATAGTTTCCTTTGGCTGTTTCTGATCTCCTTCCTGGAGTTTAGGCCTGCTGTTTCAGGCAAAACCCTACTTCAATGGGAGAGTCATATTTCTAATTCACTTTACCACCAAAATAATTTCCAGATGGATTAAAGATTTACATGTAAGAAAAATAAAAGTACTTGAAGAAAATATGGGAAAACATTTATATATCTTTGGGTGGCAATGTACATTTTAAGTACAAATGCTAATAGATTTAACTATTTCATAATTCTTTCATTTTAACTATTTCATCATTTTTGTTAATATTGCTTATTTGTGTTTGAGCCACATCCAGTTACATTCTGGGCTTGCTCTTGATTTTGTGCTCGGAAATCACTGCTGGAGGTTCTTAGTTATTCTATGCCAAGGATTAAACCAGGGCTGACCTTGTTCAGACAAGAGTCTTAACCCCTATATATTATCTCTCAGCTCTGATTTGACTATACATTTAATTTAAAAAATTTTAAATTTGGTTTTGTGACCATACCTGCCGTGCTCAGGAATTACTCCTGACTCTATTCTCAAGAATTGCTCCTCATGATGCTCAAATGCCTTAACCCCTCACTATTTTTCTGACTTTGTGTGTGTGTGTGTGTGTGTGTGTGTGTGTGTGAAGCAAGATAGTTATTATCTAATGTGAGGGGAGAAAAAAAGCCATTACTTAGAATGTGAGGAGAGAGAAAGATTCATTACTTAGAAACATTCATTATTTAGAATGTCAGGAGAGAAAAAGAGAAAAGAAAAAGTATGCATTCAAGAGAAAATTTAGGCTTCTCCATAGCAAACATAAAGACATAGATACAAGCAAGGGAGAGACATGGTCAATGAAGAAAACAGGCTTAGACAGCAGGCTTATTCCTAACTATCTTAAAGCATATAAAACTTGTGTAATAAAAACTTACCTCATGTACATTTATTATGTGATCGATAAAATGATTGATAGAAATGCAAGTACATCCATTCAGAGGGCTATGGAAGATATTCCTGGTTAATCATAGAGGGCCAGTAATCAGGAATCACAAGAGGAATAAATCAACTAGAAATATATGCTTAGAGAAATACTTAAATATTCTCTGTGTCTCAGACACAACTACTGACTACACTAATGGGACCTGGAAGAGGCCATAGTTATTTAGACAGTTGGGTCAGTGCGTCTCCCTGTAAAAGGGAGAGCAGAACTCTGTGTAGTTCATATGGGACTGTAAGCTTATTTCCACAGTGGATAACAAGGTAGGCCTTTAAACTACATTTACCCTCTTCTGTCCTTGGAGGTTATCATTGACCTTGAGAAGTACATTCGCAACATACTGACAAATCCAAATTTCAGGTCCCAGAGAGAAGGGAAATTGATGATTCTACAAAAGTGCATTAGGGCTTCACTTCCCAGCATAAAAGTGTAGCTGCTGCATCCCTCCAAGCCACATCCCATTCCACTGACTGAGCAAATGTAGAAACGAAAAAAACCTATAGAAACTAAGAGAAAGAAAATAAGTTAAAGTAACAAAAGTCACAGCACCACTTGCTGAACAGTATTAGTTCAAATCTTTATGTTTTTGATCCAATTTAAAAAGATTAAAGCAACAAAAAATTGGAGAAGTTGGGCAAGTCCCTATCCTGTTGAAGCACTGCCCACAGCACCTGTCATCATCCATAATTACCTTTTCACCAATGGCCTTGCTTCACCACTTCTTTACAACTCTCTGAAGAGACACCAATCTGACCAAAACTTTAGGTATGCTGGTGTTTAGAGTGAGTGTGGGTAATCCCCCGCACCTTCTCATACTTACAGATGACCTGTTGGCAGAAAACATGCCACATGAAAGCCACAGCATCAGCAGTAATGCTTGGAATTCGACCTTGAAACTGCAAAAGGTGCAAAAGCAACACTGTCATTTACATAGGAGCACATCAAGTTAAGGACAATATATAGTTGAAGTGTTTCAATGTTCAGAAAAAAATAAAGTAACAGTATAATCTACTAGCAACACAACCTACCAAACCTTCTAACAATAAAGACCTCATTGAAGATACAATAACTTTCACAAATTTGCTTGGTACTGTTTTTTTTTAACTTTTATTTTATTTTATCCTTTTGAATTTTGGGCCACACCCAGTGATGATCAGGGGTTACTCCTGACTATGCGCTCAGAAATTGCTCCTGCCTTGGGAGACCATATGGGTCTCCTGGTGAATTATACTCTGTCCTGGGTCAGCTTTGTGCAAGGCAAATGCCCTACCTCTGTGCCATTGCTCTAGCCCTATTTTTCTTTTTTTTCTTTCTCTTCTTTCTTTTTTTTTTTGTCCTTTGAAAAGTAATTTTTCTCCCACTAATCTGGAAACACATATGCATTGGTGGTATTAAAAAAGGACAGAGTCAAGAACAATGAAATCATGAGACCCAAACTTTAACAATCCAGCTTAAAAATGGGCCTGTTATGATGGCAGACTGAGGCAAACATAGTGTCATGTTGCCAGAGACCACCTGCCTGAGGCCAAGCAGGCCTCATGTTAAACATGTGACCATGTTTAATAGGGGAACAGGAAGGGGAAGCCAGGTGCCTTACAGCCAACCCCCTAGGCTGAGAGGACAGAGAACTGAAGTTCGGACCACCGTGAGGAGTTAGTCAAAGAGAGACCACCAGAGGAGAGGAAAAGGCAGGAGCGATAGTGCAGCAGAAACAGTGAGTTCAGTCAACAGTTTTTCCAGTGGTCTGGCAGCAACATTTTAGCACAGCCATCTGAGAAATACAGCCAGTGTCTGGGAGAAACAGCCAGGAGAAAGAGCCACCCCTGGACTTAGCTGGGGATTTCTATAGCTCCACCAGCAACTGACTCTAAATAACAGTTACCAGAGGTTCCTTCTTAACTCATTTGTCCACTCTTTAAGAGACCGACCCATTTATGACTATGCAGGGGTCTTTGGAGTTTGTGTAGCCCAAGATCATGGGATAGACTCTGGGGACATTGGTGGAGGGAGGTTGATGCTGGTGGTGGGATTGGTGCTGAAACAAGAGTATGTTTAAAAAATAACTATGAATAACTTTTAAATCAATGCTTAAAATAAAAAAATGTGGTTTTTGTTGTTGTTGTTTTTGGGCCACACCGCTGATATTCAGGAACTACTCTTGGCTATGCACTCAGAAATCTCTCCTGGCTTGAGGGACCATATGGAATTCTGGGAAATCAAAACACGGTCCATCCTAAGTCAGCCGCATGTAAGGCAAACACCCTACTGTTGCACCGCTGATCTGGCCCCAAAATTAAAAAAGGCTTTAAATAAAAAACTGAAAAATAATTAATGACCTCAGAAAGTAGAAGTTAAAATAAGTTAAAAATAAGAGACAGAAAACTAAAAGAACTTAATAATTGAGATCAAGAACTAGATAAAAAAACAAATTAGTGAGCTTGAAGAAAGTAATGTGAGACTATCCAATATTTATTCTTTAACTTCTGACTTACTTATTTAGTATGATCGCTTTCAGTTTCATCTGTGTTTAAACAAAATCAATATTTTATCTTTTCTAATGGCTGAGTAGTAATTGTATGTATATGTACCAAATTATTTATTCACTTACCTGTCATTAGGCATCTGAGATAGTTCATTATATAAATATTATAGAGTATTGCAATGAATATGTATATATATATAGTTGTTTTTTTTTTTTTTTGCTTTTTGCTTTTTGGGCCACACCCAGTGACACTCATGGTTTATTCCTGGCTATGTGCTCAGAAATCGCTCCTTGGCTTGGGAGACCATATAAGACGCTGGTGATACCTCATAGTTGTTTTGATTTGCATCTCCCTAATGATTAGTGATGTGGAACATTTTTTCATGTGCCTTTTGGCCATTTGTATTTCTTTTTTGTCAAGTTGTCCATTTCTTCTCCCAATTTTTTGATGGTATTAGATTATTTTTTCTTGTAAAGTTCTGTCAGTGCCTTGGATATTTTGGATATCAGTGCCTTGGATATTTTGGATATTAGCCCCTTATCTGATGGGTATTGGGTGAATAGTTTCTCCCACTCAATGGGTGGCTCATGTACTCTTGGCACTATTTCCTTTGAGGTGTAGAAGCTTTTCAGCTTAATATATTCCCATCTGTTAATCTCTGCTTTCACTTGTTTGGAGAGTGCAGTTTCCTCCTTGAAGATGCCTTTAGTCTCAATGTCATGAAGTGTTTTACCTACATGTTGTTCTATATACCTTATGGTTTCAGATCTGATATCAAGTTCTTTAATCCATTTGGATTTTACCTTCATACATGATGTTAGCTGGGAGTCTAAGTTCAATTTTTTTGCAAGTGGCTAGCCAGTTGTGCCAACAGCACTTATTGAAGAGGCTTTTCTTGCTCCATTTAGAATTTCTTGCTCCTTTATCAAAAATTAGGTGGTTGTATGTCTGGGGAACTTTCTCTGAGTACTCTAGCCTATTCCACTGATCTGAGGATCTGTCTTTATTCCAATACCATGCTGTTTTGATAACTATTGCTTTGTAATACAGTTTAAAGTTGGGGAAAGTAATGCCTCTCATTTCTTTTTTCCAAGGATTGCTTTAGGTATTGGAGGGTGTTTATTATTCCAAATGAATTTCAAAAGTGTTTGATCCACTTCTTTGAAGAATGTCATGGGTATCTTTAGAGGGAATTATTAGCAGTTTCAGGGCTCTGAACTCTCTTGGCTCAGAGCTTAAATGTCACTTCAGAGCTTTAACCCCTGTATTATATCTTTGGTCCCATCTTTGCAAAAACTTAAATTTGATGTATGAATTCTGACCCTATTCTCAAGTTCTTTTTTACAGTTTAAGTTAAGTCTTGTGAATGCTCTGAGATATGGTTCCAGGTTCATTTCTTTTTTCTTTTATTTATTTTTACATATGGCTAAACAGAGACTTTTCTTTTTTTACTTAGCTTTATTTCTCAAAGATAGATGGACTATAGATATGAAGGTTTTATCTTAAGGCTATTAAGATAAGATGTTATCTTATTTTAACATCTTAACATCTTATTAAGATAAGATGTTATCTGTTGCTGTGGTCTGTAAGTCTATCTTTTTTGGACTACCACACAGATTTGATTACAATAGCTTATGAAAGCTATTTAACTATCCTATGATTCTTTTAATATATTGTTTGATTGGATAAAAGTTATTGAGAATCTTTGTATTGATCTTCATCAGGGATATCAGTCCATACTTTTTAGCTTTTAGTAATTGTTTTTTCTGCTCTTACTGCTAGGGAAAAATAGATTTCATAGACACTGTTAGAAAAAATTTCTCTTTCATTAATATTTTATAAGAACTTGAGGAGTTTAGAAACTGAGTTTTGAGAGTTTCAAAAAAGTGATTCTAAATATCAATAATTTTTCAAAGATGTAGCTTGTAAATTTGTCTTTTAACAAGAAATTTTTAGCAATTTTTAAAATTTATGTGTCAATTTGATTAATATTTTAATATAATGTAAATTTGCTATCATTTAAAACTCATTGCCTAGTTCTAATTCTTTACTATTTTTAATTTTTTTTTGTTTTTTTGTTTTGGTTTTGGGATCACACCTGGTGACACTCAGGGCTTATTCCTGGCTATTCACTCAGAAATTCTCCTGGCTTGGGGGACCATATATGATGCCAGAGATCAAACCCAGGTCTGTCTTGGGTCAGTCGCAGTATTGAAAGAAAATATAAAAAGAAAAGGGAATAAGAGAAAAAAATTAAAAATGAAAAAAGAAGTACAGTGGCAAGCTAATTTGTAAAAATTATTGTATCTCTAATGAAGTCATTAATACTGAAGTGGCACGTTCTCTAGGAGATTGGTTAAGGTTTGATTCTCATCAAGCTCCCAGACAGGAAAGGCAGTTCCCTTTCTCCTGTCCAATTGATTAGGTCAGGTGGAACAGTTCTAGTTGTAGAGATCTGCAGAAAATAATTCACAGTGAAAAGTTACAAGAATGAGTCAAGCAATCCAGTGCTTAAGCAAGAAATTCAAATTATGCTCCGAAGATGGAGTGCAGTTCAGTGGAAGAAGACCAAAGAATGAGCCCCAGCCTTCCTCAGACCTTGCTTTTATTGACAAGAATGAGGTACCACCGTAGAGTGGGAGCAGAATACGAGTAAGGAATAATCCAATATACTATCACCAGATCACACCCTCGGGTGGAATACAATTATTGATTAGGGTAGGATCAACAAATAAAATGGCAGAAGACGTAGTAATCTCTTATTATCAATTTAACAATTTTGTCAAATTGTTGTGTTCTTATAGGAATAAAAACAACAAACAAGTGAAGTCGCCCAGGAATTCAAAGCATTATAACTGATACTGCAGCTTTTGTGGGGCATAATCCTAGCTGCTTGGCCTCCTAAAAGAAGGAGGATGCCAGAGGAAGAGTGCCTGCATTTGCTCCAAAAAAGCCCTGATGATAGCCCAAACCTTAAGTTTGGTCAGATTGGTCTCCCTGAAGAGAATTTTAGAGGAGTGGTGAGGCAGGACCACAGGCATAGCACTGAATCTGAGTAATGTATACAGCAGGTGTGACTTCAGCAGAGGCTTGCCCTCCTTCTCCCCACGAGATTGCCAAATTGCTGCTGCATGGATGGCATACCCATGATTTTTCACTGCTTGGTTTACATCTCTTTTGAGAAAATAGTGAGTTTAATGGAGCTGGCCCAGTGTGAACATGAAATTTTATTCTTTTTTGTTTTATATTTTACATCTAAGTTCATAGTCCATTTTGCATGATTTTTTTCGTATAATTTGTGAAGTTCATTATTTTATCTACATTTACTGAATCTGTGCAACGTATTTAAAGAATTATCAATGCATTGAAATTTTTTGGACATTTTTCAAAATCATTTGGAAATATTAATAGAAAGTTATCTATGGGTTCTCTGTTCTATTAATTTAATTACATATGTATTTATTCTATTGCTCTGCATCTATTGGCTTTTTGTGATTGAACTATTATGTTTTATATATAGAAAGTCCACAAAAATATCCTATTCTATTATATTGATCAGAGGAAGGATATAAATGGACTGAACAGAGATAGACTCTTCTAGGACTTTCATATTTAAAATTTTAAAGTATTTTCCTTTATAACACTATAAAATTATATAAAATCTGCTTTCACCAAAATTTATTTCAGGTTATTCCTTTTTCTCCTTTTTTTTTTCTTCTGGCCACACCGGTGATGCTCAGGGATTACTCCTGGCTATGTGCTCAGAAATTGCTCCTGGATTTGGGGACCATATGGGATGCTGGGGATCAAACTGCTGTCTATTCTGGGTCAGCCACGTGCAAAGCAAATGTCTTACCACTGAGCCATTGATCCGGCCCCAGGTTATTCCTTCTTATGTCTAATTACTTTGCCAACTCATGACTTTGATAATTTAGCATAAGTGAAATTTTTATACTTCAGTGACTGAAGCATGGTTGTAGGGAGTAACTAGTATTACATGAACTCGCAAGCTGTAATTTCTTTGATGATACGTTGTGATGACAGTTGTTTTGTCCTGAGGTATCACTTTGTATGATTTTGACCTTTCTTTTTTTTTTTTTTTTTTTTTGTGGTTTTTGGGTCACACCCGGCAGTGCTCAGGGTTTTTTCTGGCTTTGTGCTCAGAAACTGCTCCTGGCAGGCACGGGGGACCATATGGGACGCCGGGATTCGAACCGATGACCTTCCGCATGAAAGGTAAACGCCTTACCTCCATGCCATCTCTCCGGCCCGACCTTTCTTATGTACATGGATTGAGAGTATTTAGCTTCTTATTCTTACTTCCTTATAGATTTTTATGGCCAAGGAGATTATGTGCCCTCTTAGGAAAGAGTACTTCATAGATGATTTCTGCCTTAGGATATCCTTGGTTCTGTTGGTGTAACATTTTTGTTAAAGAATATTTAGTGATATCACGAGCATGTATATCTTCTTCCTTACCTAGAGAGTCTGGCCCCTTAGAGATTTTACAATGTCCATATCTTAATTAATGAATCTTTACTGACCTGTTTAGCCATCCTGGCTTTTATCTGCTCCTGATAAGTCATTTAATAGGAGTAAGGTGGAAAGGGGCATTAAAAATATCTGTCAATATTTCAGCCAATAGACTATATACACATGGTTATGTAGTCACTCTAAGGTTTTATATATATATATATATATATATATATATATATATATATATATATATATATATATATATATATCCACTAGCACTAACTGTGTTAGTAGAATAGGGTGAAAAAGTTCCTTTTATTATTTTAGGAAAACAAAGAATTGTGTTAAAATATGAACTCCTTTTATAGGGATGTAATATTTAGCTGCTGAGAATTCCAGTGTTGCAACTGAAAGGAAATAATCAACATCTGTGGGAGCTTGAAAGGGTGTCCTTCCCTAATTAATTAATCAGAGGAGAATAGAGCCCAGCTAAAACCTGTATTTCAACCTTTGTTACTAAGCAGAAAATGTAGCTAACTTGTTTCCAGATATTGCCATATCAAGCTGCAAATAAATATTTTAATTCACTAAGTTATGATCATTTGTTATGCAACATAACAATTAACATACCCAGCTACCAACTGATTTAAGACAAATGTACATTAATTTGGTGTGTAATTTACTTGGTGTATATCTTTTATCATTTAAATAAGAGAAACCTTTCTTGCTATATTATTTTTGAATTTACTCTTTTGTGCAGTTTATTCAGAAATAGCTATTCTAACTATCCAGCAGACATTTTGTCAGTGTGCTTCTGATTCCAAGCAGCGACTCACTCAGCAAACGTTTGCTGGGGAAACATAAAAGTTGCCTGTCACGGAAACCATATCTTCTCTTGGAACTGTTTTATTTTGACCCTCTCTGCGTCTCCTCCTTGAATGATGATGCTTTCATCTCCACTAGCTCCTTAGTATTCGTTTGAGTCCATTATTTTGAGTCCTGTTTAATTACTTAGTATGTCCCTGATTCCTTGTCATACATCTTTTTACTATCAGTTTTACATTCAAATGTATTCATCTCTCATTTTTCAATGTCAGAAATTGAATTCTGGTTTGGCACAGGGCAAAGGTTATCCTGTACATGAACTATAACTGTATAATTTTAGTTTTTTAAAATATTCTTTAAATGAATAGCATTATCTTAAAAGAAATTGTGCTCCTATGTAAATCAGAGAAAACAACATCTTTCCATTTACCTTATGGGTGTTGAGCAACTTAATCAGATAAAATAAATTAGTAAAAGAAATAAGGTCCATAAACTGTAATACATGTCTAACAATCCCTTTACGTTTGCCAGGGTCCTAAAATGATATGTTAGCTTTTTTTCTACTCCCTCTGTACAGTAGAGTGCTGTGAGTATATTTGGAAGTTATTATCACAAGAGATGTAATTTTAAAAAAGAACATCAGTGTAAAGTATGTTAACTAAGTTTTTTGGTATAATGAGAAGCAGTAGAATTGTAAATGAATGTGTTCTTTTATAGGTCAGTGAGTTCTTGTTGCATGGAACAAAAGGCAAAGTTCATGTTTACATATAGTACATATATATATCATATTGTCCTTTGTGGGTTTTTTATTGAATTTATTTGGTTGATGACAAAGGTAGGAAAGATCTGATAGTCATAATTTGATATTTTCTTTTATTTAATTAAACATATTTACTTTTTGTATGTTGCTAGAAATCTCTAAACTTAGATAGAATTCTCACTATACTCATGAATTATTTGATACTGTACTGAGTGGGGAAATAATTTTGATCTGACTTATAGGAAAAGTAGGAGAGTAAAATTATTACTTAGTAAATGTTACTTTTACCACCCCCCCCACCAGGTTGTACTTTTGGTTGTTTGCTACATGTTTCTTTCTGTAAGATATCTGTTTAAGGAAATGAGTGCTTTATTCAAGAGCTTGAGAATCTCTTTATGAATTCATATTCCATATCTACTGCCAAGAGGCATATTTGAATGCAATGGGGTTTAGAGATTGTCTTGGTACAAAGTCTCATTCTTGTCAATCATTTTGGAAGTTTACTTCAGACAAGTAAACTGATTGGCTTTGTGGTTTAATTAGTCTTACAACAAAGAGTTAATGAATGAACTATATTAAGCTTCTGCAATACTAGTCACTTTCTACTTACTATCTCATGGATTTTTACAGTATTCCAATAGGAATATTGTATTGCATTTTGAATAAGAAATATTGCATTTTGCAGGATAAAATAAGCCCAAAAAGGGTAAATTATAGAAAAAGAGTCAGTGTTACTCCTTTTTTTTTACATTCAACTTCTCTGCCTATTTATTTTTTGAAGGGAGGAAAGAAATTCAGTAAATGTGTGCTACAATGGTAGTGGTTCGAATCCCAGCATCCCTTATGATCCCCCGTGCCTGCTAGGAGCAATTTCTGAGCAGAGAACCACTGGGTGCCCCTGGGTGTGGCCCAAAAATTAAATAAATAAATAAATTTTTAAGTTTGTTGTGCCTTTGTTTTAATTCTATTCCTTTGTCAATACTGCTTAGTATTTTTATGTTTTCATCTCATTTGATTCACCTGCATTCTTAAAGTTTCTTCTTCTTTCATGAAAATTCTTTCCTGAAGCTTGAACTACTGTGCAGTGATCTGTGAGTTTTTTATTGCTTTCTATTTACTTCTGCTTTTTACATGCATAGGAAGAATACTTCTATTCTATTCTAATATTAGAATAATTAGAATATTCTATTCTAATACTCTAAGAAGTTGCTGATTCCTTGAAAATTCTCTGCTGAAGGTTGAATAAATGTACAGTGATCTTTGTGTTTTTTCCTACAGCTTCTTTTGACTTTTTCTTTCTGCGTGCAAAATGAATCATTTCAGAGCTGAAAATGTTGTGTTCTTCATGAATCTTCATATACATTTTTAAGTTTCTTATGCCTTTGTTTCTATTCTAATCCTTTGTGAATGTTTTTTTTTGTATTTCTTCTTCTCATTATTTGATTCCCCTGTGTTCCTTAAGTTTTCTACTTTCTTGAATGTTCTATGCTGAAGCTTGAACAATACTGCAGTGATCATTGTGTTTTTCCTATTGCTTCTTTTGATTTTCAGTTTCTGTGTGCAAAATGACTCATTTGAGAGCTGAAAATGTTGTGTTCTTCATGAATTTTCTTATTTATTTTTGAGTTTGTTGTGTATTGTTTTTATTCTATTTTGTGAATACTGCTTAGTTTTTTATGTTTTCATCTCGTTATTTGATTCACCTTCGTTCTTAAAGTTTCTTCTTCTTCCTCGAAAGATCTTTCCTGAAGGTTGAACAACTGTGCAATGATCTGTGGGGTTTTCCAATTTCTATTTACTTTTGCTTTTTTCATGTATAAGTACTCATTTGAGAGCTGGAAATGTTGTGTTCTTCATGAATCTTTTATTCATTTTTATGTTAGTTGTGACTTTGTTTCTATTCTAATATTTTGTGAATACTGCTTTATTTTTTGTACTTCATCTCATTATTTGATTAACCTGTGTTTTTTAAGTTTCTTCTTCTTCCTTGAAAGTTCTGATTTGATTCACCTGCGTTTTTTAAGTTTCTTCTTCCTTAAAAATTCTCTGCTGAAGTTTGAATAACTGTGCAGTGATCTTTGTGTTTTTCCTACAGCTTCTTTTGATTTTTGCTTTCTTCGTGTAAAATGAATCATTTCGGAGCTGAAAATATCGTTCTTCATGAATCTTCTTATTCATTTTTTAGTTTGTTATGCCTTTGTTTCTATTCTAATACTTTGTGAATATGTTTTGTTTTTTTGTATTTCTTATTCTCATTATTTGATTCACCTGTGTTCCTTAAGTTTTCTTCTTTCTTGAATATTCTATGTTGAAGCTTGACCAATCTTGCAGTGATCTTTGTGTTTTTCCTATTGCTTCTTTTGACATTTGCTTTCTTCGTGCAAAATAAATCGTTTCAGAGCTGAGTATGTTCTGTTCTTCATGAATCTTTTTATTCATTTTTAAGTTTGTTGTTCCTTTGTTTCTTTTCTAATACTTGGAAATACTGCTTTGTATTTTGTAATTCTTCATCTCATTATTTGATTCAACTGGGGTTTTTAAGTTTCTTCTTCCTTGAAAGTTCTTTCCTGAAGCTTGAACAATTCTGCAGTTATCTGTGTGTTTTTCCCATTTCTTTTTTTTTCTTTAGCTTTCTGCTTGCAAAATTATTCATTTGAGAGCTGAAAATGTTGTGTTCTTTATGAATCTTCTTATTCATTTTTAAGTTTGATGTGCCTTTATTTTTAATCTAATACTTTGTGAATACTGCTTAGTGTTTTATGTTTTCATCTCATTATTTGATACACCTGCATTCTTTAAGTTTCTTTTTCCTTGAATATTCTTTCCTGAGGCTTGAACAACTGTGCACTGATCTTTGTGTTTTTCGTATTGCTTCTTTTGACTTACTTTCTGAGTGCAAAATGACTCATTTGGAGCTGAAAATGTTGTGTTCTTCATGAATCTTCTTATTCATTTTTGAGTTTGTTGTTCCTTTGTTTTTTTCTCTTCCTTTGTGAATACTGCTTAGTATTTTTATGTTTTCATCTCATTATTTGATTCACCTGTGTTCATCAAGTTTCCTCTTCTTCCTTGAAAGTTCTTTTCTGAAGTTTGATCAACTGTGCAGTAGTCTGTGAATTTTTTCCTATTGCTTTCTATTTACTTATGCTTTTTTCATGCATAATTACTAATTTGAGAGCTGAAACTGTTCTTCGTGAATCTTCTTATTCATTTTTGAGTTTGTTTTGCCTTTGTTTTTATTCTATTCCTTTGTGAATACTGCTTAGTGTTTTATGTTTTCATCTCATTATTTGATACACCTGCATTCTTTAAGTTTCTTTTTCCTTGAATATTCTTTCCTGAGGCTTGAACAACTGTGCACTGATCTTTGTGTTTTTCCTATTGCTTCTTTTGACTTTTACTTTCTGCATGCAAAATGACTCATTTGAGAGCTGAAAATGTTGTGTTCTTCATGAATCTTCTTATTCATTTTGAGTCTGTTGTGCATTTATATTTATTCTATTCCGTTGTGAATACTGCTTAGTATTTTTATGTTTTCATCTCATTATTTGATTCACCCGTGTTCTTCAAGTTTCTTCTTCTTCCTTGAAAGTTCTTTCCTGAAGTTTGAACAACTGTGCAGTTATCTGTGAGTTTTTCCTATTGCTTTCTCTTTACTATTGCTTTTTTCATGCATAATTATTCATTTGAGAGCTGAAGATGTTGTGTTTTTTTATGAATCTTTGTATTCATTTTTAAGTTGGTTTTGCCTTTGTGTTTATTCTATTCCTTTGGGAATACTGCTTCGTTCTTTTTTATGTTTTCTTCTCATTATATGATTCACATTTTTCCTTTAAGTTTCCTCTTTATCCTTGGAAGATCTTTCCTGAAGCTTGAACAATTCTGCAGTGATCTGTGTGTTTTTCCCATTGCTTTTTTATTCTTTTGCTTTCCGCGTGCAAAATTACTAATTTGAGAGCTAAAAAATGTTGTGTTCTATTGAATCTTCTTATTCTTTTTTAAGTTTGTTTTGCCTTTGTTTCTATTCTAATACTTTGTGAATACTGCTTTATATTTTGTATTTCTTCATCTCATTAGTTGATTCATATGTGTTTTTAAGTCTCTCCTTCTTTCTTGAAAGTCCTCTGGTGCAGGTTGAACATTATTGCAGTGATCTTTGTGTTTTTCGTATTGCTTCTTTTGACTTACTTTCTGCGTGCAAAATGACTCATTTGGAGCTGAAAATGTTGTGTTCTTCATGAATCTTCCTATTCATTTTTCACTTTGTTTTCCCTTTGTTTTTTTTTCTCTTCCTTTGTGAATACTGCTTAGTATTTTTATGTTTTCATCTCATTATTTAATTCACCTGTGTTCATCAAATTTCCTCTTCTTCCTTGAAAGTTCTTTTCTGAAGTTAGATCAACTGTGCAGTAGTCCATGAATATTTTCTGATTGCTTTCTATTTACTTTTGCGTTTTTCATGCATAATTACTCATTTGAGAGCTGAAACTGTTCTTCATGAATCTTCTTATTCATTTTTGAGTTTGTTTTGCCTTTGTTTTTATTCTATTCCGTTGTGAATACTGCTTAGTATTTTTATGTTTTCATCTCATTATTTAATTCACCTGTGTTCTGCAAGTTTCTTATTCCTTGAAAGTTCTTTCCTGCAGCTTGAACAACTGTGCAGTTGTTCCTATTACTTTGAGTTTCTCCTATTACGTTTTATTTACTTTTGCTTTTTACATACATAGCTACTCATTTGAGAGCTGAAATTGTTGTGTCCTTCGTGAATCTTCTTATTCATTTTTGAGTTTGTTGTGCCTTTGTGTGTAATCCATTTTGTGAATACTGCTTAGTTTTTTATGTTTTCTTCTCCTTCTTTGATTCACCTGTAATTTCAAGTTTGTTCTTCTTTGAAAGTTCTTTCCTGAAATTTGAACAACTGTGCAGTTACTTGTGAGTTCTTACTATTGCTTTCTATTTACTATTGCTTTTCTCATGCATAGTTACTCATTTGAGAGCTGAAATGTTGTGTTCTTTATGAATCTTCTGATTCATTTTTAAGTTTGTTGTGCCTTTATTTCTATTCTAATACATTGGAAACACTGCTTAGTTTTCTATGTCTTCATCTCATTATTTGATTCACCTGTGTTCTACAAGTTTCTTCTTCCTTGAAAGTTCTTTCCTGCAGGTAGAACAACTGTGCAATTGTTTGTATTTCTGTGAGTTCTTCCTATTACTTTTTATTTATTTTTCTTTTTACATACATACTCATTTGAGAGCTGAAATTGTTGTGTTCTTCATGAATCTTCTTATTCATTTTTGAGTTTCTTGTGCCTTTGTGTTTATTCCATTTTGTGAATACTGCTTAGTTTTTTATGTTTTCTTCTCCTTCTTTGATTCACCTGTATTTTCAAGTTTGTTCTTCTTCCTTGAAAGTTCTTTCCTGAAATTTGAACAACTGTGCGGTTACTTGTGAGTTCTTACTATTGCTTTCTACTTACTATTGCTTTTTTCATGCATAGTTACTCATTTGAGAGCTGAAAATGTTGTGTTCTTTATGAATCTTCTGATTCATTTTTAAGTATGTAGTGACTTTATATCTATTCTAATACATTGGGAACACTGCTTAGTTTTCTATGTTTTCGTCTCATTATTTGATTCACATGTGTTCTGCAAGTTTCATATGAGAATATAAGAATATAAGAACATTATTCTTTCATATGATTAATAATTAAAAATGTCATAATCGTTCATTATTAATAATAATCAATAGTATTAATGTGAGAATATGAGTGTGTAATCTCTGAATATTATTGATGGTTATTAAGAATTAATATCAAAGTTCCTAATTATTAAGTATGATAATTAATATTGTTGATGCGAGAGTATGGGAATATTATCAATCAATATTATTGATCATACATATTCATTAATATCATAATTATTAATTATGATGATTAATATCATGATTATTAATTACAATGATCAATATCATTAATAGGAGAATATGAGAATGTCATCAATTAACATTATTGATGATTATTAATAATTAATATCATAATTATTAATTAGTAATTATGGCAATTAATATCATCATTTACGCGAGACAGTGAGCATTATCAATTATTCTTATTAAAGATAATAATTAATATAATGGTCATTAATTATGATAATTATGTTATATTTACTTTTGCTTTTTACATACATAGTTACTCATTTGAGAGCTGAAATTGTTGTGTCCTTCATGAATCTTCTTATTCATTTTTAAGTTTGTTGTGCCTTTATTTCTATTCTGATGCATTGGGAACACTGCTTAGTTTTCTATGTTTTCGTCTCATTATTTGATTCAGCTGTGTTCTGCAAGTTTCATATGAGAATATAAGAATATAAGAACAGTATTCTTTCATATGATAAATAATTAATAATGTCCTAATTGTTCATTATTAATAGTGATCAATAGTATTAATGTGAGAATATGAGAGTTATCAATCAATATTATTGATGGTTAATAATAATTAACATCATAGTTATCAATTACTGAGTATGATAATTAATATAGTTTTTGATACGAGAGTATGGGAATATTATCAATGAATATTATGATGATACATATTCATTAATATCATAATCATTAATTATGATGATTAATATCATGATTTTTAATTACAATGAACAATATCATGAATAGGAGAATATGAGAATGTCATCCATTAATATTATTGATGATTATTAATAATTAATATCATAATTATTAATGACTAATTATGATCATTAATGTCGTCATTTACACAAGACTCTGTGAGCATTATCAATTATTCTTATTAAAGATAATAATCAATATAATGATCATTAATTATGATAATTGATATCAATTTTAATGAGAATATTAGACTGTTATTGATCAATATTATTGTTAATGATCATCAATAATTAATAGTATAGATCTTAATTATAATAAATGAGCATGAATATTATTATTAATATGAGAATATTTGAATCTGAGACTAAATAGAATATTCTATTCTAAAACTCTAAGAAGAAGTTTCTTCTTCTTTCTTGAAAGTTCTTGGCTGAAGTTAATAACTGTGCAGTGATCTCTGTGTTTTTCCTACAGCTTGTTTTGACTTTTTCTTTCTGCGTGCAAAGTGAATCATTTTGAACAAACTTGAACAACTGTACAGTTTCCTGTGAGATTTTACTATTGCTTTCTATTTACTATTGCTTTTTTCAGGCGTAATTACTCATTTGAGAGCTGAAAATGTTGTGTTCTTTATGAATCTTCTGATTCATTTTTAAGTTTGTTGTGCCTTTATTTCTATTCTAATACATTGGGAACACTGCTTAGTTTTCTATGTCTTCATCTCATTTGATTCACCTGTGTTCTGCAAGTTTCTTCTTCCTTGAAAGTTCTTTCCTGCAGCTTGAACACCTGTGCAGTTGTTCCTTTTACTTTGAGTTTCTCCTATTACGTTATATTTACTTTTGCTTTTTACATACATAGTTACTCATTTGAGAGCTGAAATTGTTGTGTCCTTCATGAATCTTCTTATTCATTTTTGAGTTTGTTGTGCCTTTGTGTTTATTCCATTTTGTGAATACTGCGTAGTTGTTTATGTGTTCTTCTCCTTCTCTGATTCACCTGAAATTTCAAGTTTGTTCTTCTTCCTTGAAAGTTCTTTCCTGGAATTTGAACAACTGTGCAGTTACTTGTGAGTTCTTACTATTGCTCTCTATTTACTATTGCTTTTTTCATGCATAGTTACTCATATGAGAGCTGAAAATGTTGTGTTCTTTATGAATCTTCTGATTCATTTTTAAGTTTGTTGTGCCTTTATTTCTATTCTGATGCATTGGGAACACTGCTTCGTTTTCTATGTTTTCGTCTCATTATTTGATTCAGCTGTGTTCTGCAAGTTTCATATGAGAATATAAGAACAGTATTCTTTCATATGATAAATAATTAATAATGTCCTAATTGTTCATTATTAATAATGCTCAATAGTATTAATGTGAGAATATGAGAGTTATCAATCAATATTATTGATGGTTAATAATAATTAATATCATAGTTATCAATTACTGAGTATGATAATTAATATTGTTTTTGATACGAGAGTATGGGAATATTATCAATTAATATTATTGATGATACATATTCATTAATATCATAATCATTAATTATGATGATTAATATCATGATCATTAATTACAATGATCAATATCATGAATAGGAGAATATGAGAATGTCATCCATTAATATTATTGATGATTATTAATAATTAATATCATAATTATTAATGACTGATTATGATCATTAATGTCGTCATTTACACGAGACTCTGTGAGCATTTTCAATTATTCTTATTAAAGAAAATAATCAATATAATGATCATTAATTATGATAATTGATATCAATTTTAATGAGAATATTAGACTGTTATTGATCAATATTATTGTTAATGATCATCAATAATTAATAGTATAGATGTTAATTATAATAATTGAGCATGAATATTATTATTAATATGAGAATATTTAAATCTGAGACTAAATAGAATATTCTATTCTAAAACTCTAAGAAGAAGTTTCTTCTTCTCTCTTGAAAGTTCTTGGCTGAAGTTAATAACTGTGCAGTGATCTCTGTGTTTTTCCTACAGCTTCTTTTGACTTTTTCTTTCTGCGTGCAAAATGAATCATTTTGAACAAACTTGAACAACTGTACAGTTCCCTGTGAGATTTTACTATTGCTTTCTATTTACTATTGCTTTTTTCAGGCGTAATTACTCATTTGAGAGCTGAAAATGTTGTGTTCTTTATGAATCTTCTGATTCATTTTTAAGTTTGTTGTGCCTTTATTTCTATTCTAGTACATTGGGAACACTGCTTAGTTTTCTATGTCTTCATCTCATTATTTGATTCACCTGTGTTCTGCAAGTTTCTTTTCCTTGAAAATTCTTTCCTGCAGCTAGAACACCTGTGCAGTTGTTCCTTTTACTTTGAGTTTCTCCTATTACGTTATATTTACTTTTGCTTTTTACATCCATAGTTAAACATTTGAGAGCTGAAATTGTTGTGTCCTTCATGAATCTTCTTATTCAGTTTTGAGTTTGTTGTGCCTTTGTGTTTATTCCATTTTTGTGAATACTGCGTAGTTGTTTATGTGTTCTTCTCCTTCTCTGATTCACCTGTAATTTCAAGTTTGTTCTTCTTCCTTGAAAGTTCTTTCCTGAAATTTGAACAACTGTGCAGTTACTTGTGAGTTCTTACTATTGCTTTCTATTTACTATTGCTTTTTTCATGCATAGTTACTCATTTGAGAGCTGAAAATGTTGTGTTCTTTATGAATCTTCTGATTCATTTTTAAGTTTGTTGTGCCTTTATTTCTATTCTGATGCATTGGGAACACAGCTTCGTTTTCTATGTTTTCGTCTCATTATTTGATTCAGCTGTGTTCTGCAAGTTTCATATGAGAATATAAGAATATAAGAACAGTATTCTTTCATATGATAAATAATTAATAATGTCCTAATTGTTCATTATTAATAATGCTCAATAGTATTAATGTGAGAATATGAGAGTTATCAATCAATATTCTTGATGGCTTTAATAATAATTAATATCATAGTTATCAATTACTGAGTATGATAATTAATATTGTTTTTGATACGAGAGTATGGGAATATTATCAATTAATATTATTGATGATACATATTCATTAATATCATAATCATTAATTATGATGATTAATATCATGATCATTAATTACAATGATCAATATCATGAATAGGAGAATATGAGAATGTCATCCATTAATATTATTGATGATTATTAATAATTAATATCATAATTATTAATGACTAATTTTGATCATTAATGTCGTCATTTACACGAGACTCTGTGCGATTTTTCAATTTTTTATTAAAGATAATAATCAATATAATGATCATTAATTATGATAATTGATATCAATTTTAATGAGAATATTAGACTGTTATTGATCAATATTATTGTTAATGATCATCAATAATTAATATTATAGATCTTAATTATAATGATTGAGCATGAATATTATTATTAATATGAGAATATTTGAATCTGAGACTAAAATAGAATATTTCTACTTCTAAAAACTCTAAGAAGAAGTTTCTTCTTCTTTCTTGAATGTTCTTGCTGAAGTTAATAACTGTGCAGTGATCTCTGTGTTTTTTCCTACAGCTTCTTTTGACTTTTTCTTTCTGCGTGCAAATTGAATCATTTTGAACAAACTTGAACAACTGTACAGTTACCTGTGAGATTTTACTATTGCTTTCTATTTACTATTGCTTTTTTTCAGGCGTAATTACTCATTTGAGAGCTGAAAATGTTGTGTTCTTTATGAATCTTCTGATTCATTTTTAAGTTTGTTGTGCCTTTATTTCTATTCTAATACATTGGGAACACTGCTTTGTTTTCTATGTCTTCATCTCATTATTTGATTCACCTGTGTTCTGCAAGTTTCTTCTTCCTTGAAAGTTCTTTCCTGCAGCTTGAACACCTGTGCAGTTGTTCCTTTTACTTTGAGTTTCTCCTATTACGTTATATTTACTTTTGCTTTTTACATCCATAGTTACACATTTGAGAGCTGAAATTGTTGTGTCCTTCATGAATCTTCTTATTCAGTTTTGAGTTTGTTGTGCCTTTGTGTTTATTCCATTTTTGTGAATACTGCGTAGTTGTTTATGTGTTCTTCTCCTTCTCTGATTCACCTGTAATTTCAAGTTTGTTCTTCTTCCTTGAAAGTTCTTTCCTGAAATTTGAACAACTGTGCAGTTACTTGTGAGTTCTTACTATTGCTTTCTATTTACTATTGCTTTTTTCATGCATAGTTACTCATTTGAGAGCTGAAAATGTTGTGTTCTTTATGAATCTTCTGATTCATTTTTTAAGTTTGTTGTGCCTTTATTTCTATTCTGATGCATTGGGAACACTGCTTCGTTTTCTATGTTTTCGTCTCATTATTTGATTCAGCTGTGTTCTGCAAGTTTCATATGAGAATATAAGAATATAAGAACAGTATTCTTTCATATGATAAATAATTAATAATGTCCTAATTGTTGATTATTAATAATGATCAATAGTATTAATGTGAGAATATGAGAGTTATCAATCAATATTATTGATGGTTAATAATAATTCATATCATAGTTATCAATTACTGAGTATGATAATTAATATTGTTTTTGATACGAGAGTATGGGAATATTATCAATTAATATTATTGATGATACATATTCATTAATATCATAATCATTAATTATGATGATTAATATCATGATCATTAATTACAATGATCAATATCATGAATAGGAGAATATGGGAATGTCATCCATTAATATTATTGATGATTATTAATAATCAATATCATAATTATTGATGACTGATTATGATCATTAATGTCGTCATTTACACGAGACTCTGTGAGCATTTTCAATTATTCTTATTAAAGATAATAATCAATATAATGATCATTAATTATGATAATTGATATCAATTTTAATGAGAATATTAGACAGTTATTGATCAATATTATTGTTAATGATCATCAATAATTAATATTATAGATCTTAATTATCATGATTGAGCATGAATATTATTATTAATATGAGAATATTTGAATCTGAGACTAAATAGAATATTCTATTCTAAAACTCTAAGAAGAAGTTTCTTCTTCTTTCTTGAAAGTTCTTGACTGAAGTTAGTAACTGTGCAGTGATCTCTGTGTTTTTCCTACAGCTTCTTTTGACTTTTTCTTTCTGCGTGCAAAATGAATCATTTTGAACAAACTTGAACAACTGTACAGTTCCCTGTGAGATTTTACTATTGCTTTCTATTTACTATTGCTTTTTTCAGGCCTAATTACTCATTTGAGAGCTGAAAATGTTGTGTTCTTTATGAATCTTCTGATTCATTTTTAAGTTTGTTGTGCGTTTATTTCTATTCTGATGCATTGGGAACACTGCTTAGTTTTCTATGTCTTCATCTTATTATTTGATTCACCTGTGTTCTGCAAGTTTCTTCTTCCTTGAAAGTTCTTTCCTGCAGCTTGAACACCTGTGCAGTTGTTCCTTTTACTTTGAGTTTCTCCTATTACGTTATATTTACTTTTGCTTTTTACATCCATAGTTACTCATTTGAGAGCTGAAATTGTTGTGTCCTTCATGAATCTTCTTATTCAGTTTTGAGTTTGTTGTGCCTTTGTGTTTCTTCCATTTTTGTGAATACTGCGTAGTTGTTTATGTGTTCTTCTCCTTCTCTGATTCACCTGTAATTTCAAGTTTGTTCTTCTTCCTTGAAAGTTCTTTCCTGAAATTTGAACAACTGTGCAGTTACTTGTGAGTTCTTACTATTGCTTTCTATTTACTATTGCTTTTTTCATGCATAGTTACTCATTTGAGAGCTGAAAATGTTGTGTTCTTTATGAATCTTCTGATTCATTTTTAAGTTTGTTGTGCCTTTATTTCTATTCTGATGCATTGGGAACACTGCTTCGTTTTCTATGTTTTCGTCTCATTATTTGATTCAGCTGTGTTCTGCAAGTTTCATATGAGAATATAAGAATATAAGAACAGTATTCTTTCATATGATAAATAATTAATAATGTCCTAATTGTTCATTATTAATAATGCTCAATAGTATTAATGTGAGAATATGAGAGTTATCAATCAATATTATTGATTGTTAATAATAATTAATATCATAGTTATCAATTATGATATCAAGTATGATAATTAATATTGTTTTTGATACGAGAGTATGGGAATATTATCAATTAATATTATTGATGATACATATTCATTAATATCATAATCATTAATTATGATGATTAATATCATGATCATTAATTACAATGATCAATATCATGAATAGGAGAATATGAGAATGTCATCCATTAATATTATTGATGATTATTAATAATCAATATCATAATTATTGATGACTGATTATGATCATTAATGTCGTCATTTACACGAGACTCTGTGAGCATTTTCAATTATTCTTATTAAAGATAATAATCAATATAATGATCATTAATTATGATAATTGATATCAATTTTAATGAGAATATTAGACTGTTATTGATCAATATTATTGTTAATGATCATCAATAATTAATATTATAGATCTTAATTATAATAATTGAGCATGAATATTATTATTAATATGAGAATATTTGAATCTGAGACTAAATAGAATATTCTATTCTAAAACTCTAAGAAGAAGTTTCTTCTTCTTTCTTGAAAGTTCTTGGCTGAAGTTAATAACTGTGCAGTGATCTCTGTGTTTTTCCTACAGCTTCTTTTGACTTTTTCTTTCTGCGTGCAAAGTGAATCATTTTGAACAAACTTGAACAACTGTACAGTTCCTGTGAGATTTTACTATTGCTTTCTATTTACTATTGCTTTTTTCAGGCGTAATTACTCATTTGAGAGCTAAAATGTCATGTTCTTTATGAATCTTCTGATTCATTTTAAGTTTGTTGTGCCTTTATTTCTATTCTAATACATTGGGAACACTGCTTAGTTTTCTATGTCTTCATCTCATTTGATTCACCTGTGTTCTGCAAGTTTCTTCTTCCTTGAAAGTTCTTTCCTGCAGCTTGAACACCTGTGCAGTTGTTCCTTTTACATTGAGTTTCTCCTATTACGTTATATTTACTTTTGCTTTTTACATACATAGTTACTCATTTGAGAGCTGAAATTGTTGTGTCCCTCATGAATCTTCTTATTCATTTTTGAGTTTGTTGTGTCTTTGTGTTTATTCCATTTTGTGAATACTGCGTAGTTGTTTATGTGTTCTTCTCCTTCTCTGATTCACCTGAAATTTCAAGTTTGTTCTTCTTCCTTGAAAGTTCTTTCCTGGAATTTGAACAACTGTGCAGTTACTTGTGAGTTCTTACTATTGCTCTCTATTTACTATTGCTTTTTTCATGCATAGTTACTCATATGAGAGCTGAAAATGTTGTGTTCTTTATGAATCTTCTGATTCATTTTTAAGTTTGTTGTGCCTTTATTTCTATTCTGATGCATTGGGAACACAGCTTAGTTTTCTATGTTTTCGTCTCATTATTTGATTCAGCTGTGTTCTGCAAGTTTCATATGAGAATATAAGAATATAAGAACAGTATTCTTTCATATGATAAATAATTAATAATGTCCTAATTGTTCATTATTAATAGTGATCAATAGTATTAATGTGAGAATATGAGAGTTATCAATCAATATTATTGATGGTTAATAATAATTAACATCATAGTTATCAATTACTGAGTATGATAATTAATATTGTTTTTGATACGAGAGTATGGGAATATTATCAATTAATATTATTGATGATACATATTCATTAATATCATAATCATTAATTATGATGATTAATATCATGATCATTAATTACAATGATCAATATCATGAATAGGAGAATATGAGAATGCCATCCATTAATATTATTGATGATTATTAATAATTAATATCATAATTATTAATGACTAATTATGATCATTAATGTCGTCATTTACACGAGACTCTGTGAGCATTATCAATTATTCTTATTAAAGATAATAATCAATATAATGATCATTAATTATGATAATTGATATCAATTTTAATGAGAATATTAGACTGTTATTGATCAATATTATTGTTAATGATCATCAATAATTAATAGTATAGATCTGAATTATAATAAATGAGCATGAATATTATTATTAATATGAGAATATTTGAATCTGAGACTAAATAGAATATTCTATTCTAAAAACTCTAAGAAGAAGTTTCTTCTTCTTTCTTGAAAGTTCTTGGCTGAAGTTAATAACTGTGCAGTGATCTCTGTGTTTTTCCTACAGCTTGTTTTGACTTTTTCTTTCTGCGTGCAAAGTGAATCATTTTTGAACAAACTTGAACAACTGTACAGTTTCCTGTGAGATTTTACTATTGCTTTCTATTTACTATTGCTTTTTTCAGGCGTAATTACTCATTTGAGAGCTGAAAATATTGTGTTCTTTATGAATCTTCTGATTCATTTTTTAAGTTTGTTGTGCCTTTATTCTATTCTAATACATTGGGAACACTGCTTAGTTTTCTATGTCTTCATCTCATTTGATTCACCTGTGTTCTGCAAGTTTCTTCTTCCTTGAAAGTTCTTTCCTGCAGCTTGAACACCTGTGCAGTTGTTCCTTTTACTTTGAGTTTCTCCTATTACGTTATATTTACTTTTGCTTTTTACATACATAGTTACTCATTGAGAGCTGAAATTGTTGTGTCCTCATGAATCTTCTTATTCATTTTTGAGTTTGTTGTGTCTTTGTGTTTATTCCATTTCGTGAATACTGCGTAGTCGTTTATGTGTTCTTCTCCTTCTCTGATTCACCTGAAATTTCAAGTTTGTTCTTCTTCCTTGAAAGTTCTTTCCTGGAATTTGAACAACTGTGCAGTTACTTGTGAGTTCTTACTATTGCTCTCTATTTACTATTGCTTTTTCATGCATAGTTACTCATATGAGAGCTGAAAATGTTGTGTTCTTTATGAATCTTCTGATTCATTTTTAAGTTTGTTGTGCCTTTATTTCTATTCTGATGCATTGGGAACACTGCTTAGTTTTCTATGTTTTCGTCTCATTATTTGATTCAGCTGTGTTCTGCAAGTTTCATATGAGAATATAAGAACAGTATTCTTTCATATGATAAATAATTAATAATGTCCTAATTGTTCATTATTAATAGTGATCAATAGTATTAATGTGAGAATATGAGTTATCAATCAATATTATTGATGGTTAATAATAAATATCATAGTTATCAATTACTGAGTATGATAATTAATATTGTTTTTGATACGAGAGTATGGGAATATTATCAATTAATATTATTGATGATACATATTCATTAATATCATAATCATTAATTATGATGATTAATATCATGATCATTAATTACAATGATCAATATCATGAATAGGAGAATATGAGAATGCCATCCATTAATATTATTGATGATTATTAATAATTAATATCATAATTATTAATGACTAATTATGATCATTAATGTCGTCATTTACACGAGACTCTGTGAGCATTATCAATTATTCTTATTAAAGATAATAATCAATATAATGATCATTAATTATGATAATTGATATCAATTTTAATGAGAATATTAGACTGTTATTGATCAATATTATTGTTAATGATCATCAATAATTAATAGTATAGATCTGAATTATAATAAATGAGCATGAATATTATTATTAATATGAGAATATTTGAATCTGAGACTAAATAGAATATTCTATTCTAAAACTTAAGAAGAAGTTTCTTCTTCTTTCTTGAAAGTTCTTGGCTGAATTAATAACTGTGCAGTGATCTCTGTGTTTTTCCTACAGCTTGTTTTGACTTTTTCTTTCTGCGTGCAAAGTGAATCATTTTGAACAAACTTGAACAACTGTACAGTTTCCTGTGAGATTTTACTATTGCTTTCTATTTACTATTGCTTTTTTCAGGCGTAATTACTCATTTGAGAGCTGAAAATGTTGTGTTCTTATGAATCTTCTGATTCATTTTTAAGTTTGTTGTGCCTTTATTTCTATTCTAATACATTGGGAACACTGCTTAGTTTTCTATGTCTTCATCTCATTTGATTCACCTGTGTTCTGCAAGTTTCTTCTTCCTTGAAAGTTCTTTCCTGCAGCTTGAACACCTGTGCAGTTGTTCCTTTTACTTTGAGTTTCTCCTATTACGTTATATTTACTTTTGCTTTTTACATACATAGTTACTCATTTGAGAGCTGAAATTGTTGTGTCCTTCATGAATCTCTTATTCAGTTTTGAGTTTGTTGTGTCTTTGTGTTTATTCCATTTTGTGAATACTGCGTAGTTGTTTATGTGTTCTTCTCCTTCTCTGATTCACCTGAAATTTCAAGTTTGTTCTTCTTCCTTGAAAGTTCTTTCCTGGATTTGAACAACTGTGCAGTTACTTGTGAGTTCTTACTATTGCTTTCTATTTACTATTGCTTTTTTCATGCATAGATACTCATTTGAGAGCTGAAAATGTTGTGTTCTTTATGAATCTTCTGATTCATTTTTAAGTTTGTTGTGCCTTTATTTCTATTCTGATGCATTGGGAACACTGCTTAGTTTTCTATGTTTTCGTCTCATTATTTGATTCAGCTGTGTTCTGCAAGTTTCATATGAGAATATAAGAATATAAGAACAGTATTCTTTCATATGATAAATAATTAATAATGTCCTAATTGTTCATTATTAATAGTGATCAATAGTATTAATGTGAGAATATGAGTTATCAATCAATATTATTGATGGTTAATAATAAATATCATAGTTATCAATTACTGAGTATGATAATTAATATTGTTTTTGATACGAGAGTATGGGAATATTATCAATTAATATTATTGATGATACATATTCATTAATATCATAATCATTAATTATGAAGATTAATATCATGATCATTAATTACAATGATCAATATCATGAATAAGAGAATATGAGAATGCCGTCCATTAATATAATTTATGATTATTAATAATTAATATCATAATTATTAATGACTAATTATGATCATTAATGTCGTCATTTACACGAGACTCTGTGAGCATTATCAATTATTCTTATTAAAGATAATAATCAATATAATGATCATTAATTATGATAATTGATATCAATTTTAATGAGAATATTAGACTGTTATTGATCAATATTATTGTTAATGATCATCAATAATTAATAGTATAGATCTGAATTATAATAAATGAGCATGAATATTATTATTAATATGAGAATATTTGAATCTGAGACTAAATAGAATATTCTATTCTAAAACTCTAAGAAGAAGTTTCTTCTTCTTTCTTGAAAGTTCTTGGCTGAAGTTAATAACTGTGCAGTGATCTCTGTGTTTTTCCTACAGCTTGTTTTGACTTTTTTCTTTCTGCGTGCAAAGTGAATCATTTTGAACAAACTTGAACAACTGTACAGTTTCCTGTGAGATTTTACTATTGCTTTCTATTTACTATTGCTTTTTTCAGGCGTAATTACTCATTTGAGAGCTGAAAATGTTGTGTTCTTTATGAATCTTCTGATTCATTTTTAAGTTTGTTGTGCCTTTATTTCTATTCTAATACATTGGGAACACTGCTTAGTTTTCTATGTCTTCATCTCATTTGATTCACCTGTGTTCTGCAAGTTTCTTCTTCCTTGAAAGTTCTTTCCTGCAGCTTGAACACCTGTGCAGTTGTTCTTTTACTTTGAGTTTCTCCTATTACGTTATATTTACTTTTGCTTTTTACATACATAGTTACTCATTTGAGAGCTGAAATTGTTGTGTCCTTCATGAATCTTCTTATTCATTTTTGAGTTTGTTGTGTCTTTGTGTTTATTCCATTTCGTGAATACTGCGTAGTTGTTTATGTGTTCTTCTCCTTCTCTGATTCACCTGAAATTTCAAGTTTGTTCTTCTTCCTTGAAAGTTCTTTCCTGGATTTGAACAACTGTGCAGATACTTGTGAGTTCTTACTATTGCTTTCTATTTACTATTGCTTTTTTTCATGCATAGTTACTCATTTGAGAGCTGAAAATGTTGTGTTCTTTATGAATCTTCTGATTCATTTTTAAGTTTGTTGTGCCTTTATTTCTATTCTGATGCATTGGGAACACTGCTTCGTTTTCTATGTTTTCGTCTCATTATTTGATTCAGCTGTGTTCTGCAAGTTTCATATGAGAATATAAGAATATAAGAACAGTATTCTTTCATATGATAAATAATAATTAATGTCCTAATTGTTCATTATTAATAATGATCAATAGTATTAATGTGAGAATATGAGAGTTATCAATCAATATTATTGATGGTTAATAATAATTAATATCATAGTTATCAATTACTGAGTATGATAATTAATATTGTTTTTGATACGAGAGTATGGGAATATTATCAATTAATATTATTGATGATACATATTCATTAATATCATAATCATTAATTATGATGATTAATATCATGATCATTAATTACAATGATCAATATCATGAATAGGAGAATATGAGAATGCCATCCATTAATATTATTGATGATTATTAATAATTAATATCATAATTATTAATGACTAATTATGATCATTAATGTCGTCATTTACACGAGACTCTGTGAGCATTATCAATTATTCTTATTAAAGATAATAATCAATATAATGATCATTAATTATGATAATTGATATCAATTTTAATGAGAATATTAGACTGTTATTGATCAATATTATTGTTAATGATCATCAATAATTAATAGTATAGATCTGAATTATAATAAATGAGCATGAATATTATTATTAATATGAGAATATTTGAATCTGAGACTAAATAGAATATTCTATTCTAAAACTCTAAGAAGAAGTTTCTTCTTCTTTCTTGAAAGTTCTTTGCTGAAGTTAATAACTGTGCAGTGATCTCTGTGTTTTTCCTACAGCTTGTTTTGACTTTTTCTTTCTGCGTGCAAAGTGAATCATTTTGAACAAACTTGAACAACTGTACAGTTTCCTGTGAGATTTTACTATTGCTTTCTATTTACTATTGCTTTTTTCAGGCGTAATTACTCATTTGAGAGCTGAAAATGTTGTGTTCTTTATGAATCTTCTGATTCATTTTTAAGTTTGTTGTGCCTTTATTTCTATTCTAATACATTGGGAACACTGCTTAGTTTTCTATGTCTTCATCTCATTTGATTCACCTGTGTTCTGCAAGTTTCTTCTTCCTTGAAAGTTCTTTCCTGCAGCTTGAACACCTGTGCAGTTGTTCCTTTTACTTTGAGTTTCTCCTATTACGTTATATTTACTTTTGCTTTTTACATACATAGTTACTCATTTGAGAGCTGAAATTGTTGTGTCCTTCATGAATCTTCTTATTCATTTTTGAGTTTGTTGTGTCTTTGTGTTTATTCCATTTCGTGAATACTGCGTAGTTGTTTATGTGTTCTCTCCTTCTCTGATTCACCTGAAATTTCAAGTTTGTTCTTCTTCCTTGAAAGTTCTTTCCTGGAATTTGAACAACTGTGCAGATACTTGTGAGTTCTTACTATTGCTTTCTATTTACTATTGCTTTTTTCATGCATAGTTACTCATTTGAGAGCTGAAAATGTTGTGTTCTTTATGAATCTTCTAATTCATTTTTAAGTTTGTTGTGCCTTTATTTCTATTCTGATGCATTGGGAACACTGCTTCGTTTTCTATGTTTTCGTCTCATTATTTGATTCAGCTGTGTTCTGCAAGTTTCATATGAGAATATAAGAATATAAGAACAGTATTCTTTCATATGATAAATAATTAATAATGTCCTAATTGTCATTATTAATAGTGATCAATAGTATTAATGTGAGAATATGAGAGTTATCAATCAATATTATTGATGGTTAATAATAATTAATATCATAGTTATCAATTACTGAGTATGATAATTAATATTGTTTTTGATACGAGAGTATGGGAATATTATCAATTAATATTATTGATGATACATATTCATTAATATCATAATCATTAATTATGATGATTAATATCATGATCATTAATTACAATGATCAATATCATGATAGGAGAATATGAGAATGCCATCCATTAATATTATTGATGATTATTAATAATTAATATCATAATTATTAATGACTAATTTTGATCATTAATGTCGTCATTTACACGAGACTCTGTGAGCATTATCAATTATTCTTATTAAAGATAATAATCAATATAATGATCATTAATTATGATAATTGATATCAATTTTAATGAGAATATTAGACTGTTATTGATCAATATTATTGTTAATGATCATCAATAATTAATAGTATAGATCTGAATTATAATAAATGAGCATGAATATTATTATTAATATGAGAATATTTGAATCTGAGACTAAATAGAATATTCTATTCTAAAACTCTAAGAAGAAGTTTCTTCTTCTTTCTTGAAAGTTCTTGGCTGAAGTTAATAACTGTGCAGTGATCTCTGTGTTTTTCCTACAGCTTGTTTTGACTTTTTCTTTCTGCGTGCAAAGTGAATCATTTTGAACAAACTTGAACAACTGTACAGTTTCCTGTGAGATTTTACTATTGCTTTCTATTTACTATTGCTTTTTTCAGGCGTAATTACTCATTTGAGAGCTGAAAATGTTGTGTTCTTTATGAATCTTCTGATTCATTTTTAAGTTTGTTGTGCCTTTATTTCTATTCTAATACATTGGGAACACTGCTTAGTTTTCTATGTCTTCATCTCATTTGATTCACCTGTGTTCTGCAAGTTTCTTCTTCCTTGAAAGTTCTTTCCTGCAGCTTGAACACCTGTGCAGTTGTTCCTTTTACTTTGAGTTTCTCCTATTACGTTATATTTACTTTTGCTTTTTACATACATAGTTACTCATTTGAGAGCTGAAATTGTTGTGTCCTTCATGAATCTTCTTATTCATTTTTGAGTTTGTTGTGTCTTTGTGTTTATTCCATTTCGTGAATACTGCGTAGTTGTTTATGTGTTCTTCTCCTTCTCTGATTCACCTGAAATTTCAAGTTTGTTCTTCTTCCTTGAAAGTTCTTTCCTGGAATTTGAACAACTGTGCAGTTACTTGTGAGTTCTTACTATTGCTCTCTATTTACTATTGCTTTTTTCATGCATAGTTACTCATTTGAGAGCTGAAAATGTTGTGTTCTTTATGAATCTTCTGATTCATTTTTAAGTTTGTTGTGCCTTTATTTCTATTCTGATGCATTGGGAACACTGCTTAGTTTTCTATGTTTTCGTCTCATTATTTGATTCAGCTGTGTTCTGCAAGTTTCATATGAGAATATAAGAATATAAGAACAGTATTCTTTCATATGATAAATAATTAATAATGTCCTAATTGTTCATTATTAATAATGATCAATAGTATTAATGTGAGAATATGAGAGTTATCAATCAATATTATTGATGGTTAATAATAATTAATATCATAGTTATCAATTACTGAGTATGATAATTAATATTGTTTTTGATACGAGAGTATGGGAATATTATCAATTATTATTGATGATACATATTCATTAATATCATAGTCATTAATTATGATGATTAATATCATGATCATTAATTACAATGATCAATATCATGAATAGGAGAATATGAGAATGCCATCCATTAATATTATTTATGATTATTAATAATTAATATCATAATTATTAATGACTAATTATGATCATTAATGTCGTCATTTACACGAGACTCTGTGAGCATTATCAATTATTCTTATTAAAGATAATAATCAATATAATGATCATTAATTATGATAATTGATATCAATTTTAATGAGAATATTAGACTGTTATTGATCAATATTGTTAATGATCATCAATAATTAATAGTATAGATCTGAATTATAATAAATGAGCATGAATATTATTATTAATATGAGAATATTTGAATCTGAGACTAAATAGAATATTCTATTCTAAAACTCTAAGAAGAAGTTTCTTCTTCTTTCTTGAAAGTTCTTGGCTGAAGTTAATAACTGTGCAGTGATCTCTGTGTTTTTCCTACAGCTTGTTTTGACTTTTTCTTTCTGCGTGCAAAGTGAATCATTTTGAACAAACTTGAACAACTGTACAGTTTCCTGTGAGATTTTACTATTGCTTTCTATTTACTATTGCTTTTTTCAGGCGTAATTACTCATTTGAGAGCTGAAAATGTTGTGTTCTTTATGAATCTTCTGATTCATTTTTAAGTTTGTTGTGCCTTTATTTCTATTCTAATACATTGGGAACACTGCTTAGTTTTCTATGTCTTCATCTCATTTGATTCACCTGTGTTCTGCAAGTTCTTCTTCCTTGAAAGTTCTTTCCTGCAGCTTGAACACCTGTGCAGTTGTTCCTTTTACTTTGAGTTTCTCCTATTACGTTATATTTACTTTTGCTTTTTACATACATAGTTACTCATTTGAGAGCTGAAATTGTTGTGTCCTTCATGAATCTTCTTATTCATTTTTGAGTTTGTTGTGTCTTTGTGTTTATTCCATTTCGTGAATACTGCGTAGTCGTTTATGTGTTCTTCTCCTTCTCTGATTCACCTGAAATTTCAAGTTTGTTCTTCTTCCTTGAAAGTTCTTTCCTGGATTTGAACAACTGTGCAGTTACTTGTGAGTTCTTACTATTGCTCTCTATTTACTATTGCTTTTTTCATGCATAGTTACTCATTTGAGAGCTGAAAATGTTGTGTTCTTTATGAATCTTCTGATTCATTTTTAAGTTTGTTGTGCCTTTATTTCTATTCTGATGCATTGGGAACACTGCTTCGTTTTCTATGTTTTCGTCTCATTATTTGATTCAGCTGTGTTCTGCAAGTTTCATATGAGAATATAAGAATATAAGAACAGTATTCTTTCATATGATAAATAATTAATAATGTCCTAATTGTTCATTATTAATAGTGATCAATAGTATTAATGTGAGAATATGAGAGTTATCAATCAATATTATTGATGGTTAATAATAATTAATATCATAGTTATCAATTACTGAGTATGATAATTAATATTGTTTTTGATACGAGAGTATGGGAATATTATCAATTAATATTATTGATGATACATATTCATTAATATCATAATCATTAATTATGATGATTAATATCATGATCATTAATTACAATGATCAATATCATGAATAGGAGAATATGAGAATGCCATCCATTAATTATTGATGATTATTAATAATTAATATCATAATTATTAATGACTAATTATGATCATTAATGTCGTCATTTACACGAGACTCTGTGAGCATTATCAATTATTCTTATTAAAGATAATAATCAATATAATGATCATTAATTATGATAATTGATATCAATTTTAATGAGAATATTAGACTGTTATTGATCAATATTATTGTTAATGATCATCAATAATTAATAGTATAGATCTGAATTATAATAAATGAGCATGAATATTATTATTAATATGAGAATATTTGAATCTGAGACTAAATAGAATATTCTATTCTAAAACTCTAAGAAGAAGTTTCTTCTTCTTTCTTGAAAGTTCTTGGCTGAAGTTAATAACTGTGCAGTGATCTCTGTGTTTTTCCTACAGCTTGTTTTGACTTTTTCTTTCTGCGTGCAAAGTGAATCATTTTGAACAAACTTGAACAACTGTACAGTTTCCTGTGAGATTTTACTATTGCTTTCTATTTACTATTGCTTTTTTCAGGCGTAATTACTCATTTGAGAGCTGAAAATGTTGTGTTCTTTATGAATCTTCTGATTCATTTTTAAGTTTGTTGTGCCTTTATTTCTATTCTAATACATTGGGAACACTGCTTAGTTTTCTATGTCTTCATCTCATTTGATTCACCTGTGTTCTGCAAGTTTCTTCTTCCTTGAAAGTTCTTTCCTGCAGCTTGAACACCTGTGCAGTTGTTCCTTTTACTTTGAGTTTCTCCTATTACGTTATATTTACTTTTGCTTTTTACATACATAGTTACTCATTTGAGAGCTGAAATTGTTGTGTCCCTCATGAATCTTCTTATTCATTTTTGAGTTTGTTGTGTCTTTGTGTTTATTCCATTTCGTGAATACTGCGTAGTTGTTTATGTGTTCTTCTCCTTCTCTGATTCACCTGAAATTTCAAGTTTGTTCTTCTTCCTTGAAAGTTCTTTCCTGGATTTGAACAACTGTGCAGATACTTGTGAGTTCTTACTATTGCTCTCTATTTACTATTGCTTTTTTCATGCATAGTTACTCATTTGAGAGCTGAAAATGTTGTGTTCTTTATGAATCTTCTGATTCATTTTTAAGTTTGTTGTGCCTTTATTTCTATTCTGATGCATTGGGAACACTGCTTCGTTTTCTATGTTTTCGTCTCATTATTTGATTCAGCTGTGTTCTGCAAGTTTCATATGAGAATATAAGAATATAAGAACAGTATTCTTTCATATGATAAATAATTAATAATGTCCTAATTGTTCATTATTAATAGTGATCAATAGTATTAATGTGAGAATATGAGAGTTATCAATCAATATTATTGATGGTTAATAATAATTAATATCATAGTTATCAATTACTGAGTATGATAATTAATATTGTTTTTGATACGAGAGTATGGGAATATTATCAATTAATATTATTGATGATACATATTCATTAATATCATAATCATTAATTATGATGATTAATATCATGATCATTAATTACAATGATCAATATCATGAATAGGAGAATATGAGAATGCCATCCATTAATATTATTGATGATTATTAATAATTAATATCATAATTATTAATGACTAATTATGATCATTAATGTCGTCATTTACACGAGACTCTGTGAGCATTATCAATTATTCTTATTAAAGATAATAATCAATATAATGATCATTAATTATGATAATTGATATCAATTTTAATGAGAATATTAGACTGTTATTGATCAATATTATTGTTAATGATCATCAATAATTAATAGTATAGATCTGAATTATAATAAATGAGCATGAATATTATTATTAATATGAGAATATTTGAATCTGAGACTAAATAGAATATTCTATTCTAAAACTCTAAGAAGAAGTTTCTTCTTCTTTCTTGAAAGTTCTTGGCTGAAGTTAATAACTGTGCAGTGATCTCTGTGTTTTTCCTACAGCTTGTTTTGACTTTTTCTTTCTGCGTGCAAAGTGAATCATTTTGAACAAACTTGAACAACTGTACAGTTTCCTGTGAGATTTTACTATTGCTTTCTATTTACTATTGCTTTTTTCAGGCGTAATTACTCATTTGAGAGCTGAAAATGTTGTGTTCTTTATGAATCTTCTGATTCATTTTTAAGTTTGTTGTGCCTTTATTTCTATTCTAATACATTGGGAACACTGCTTAGTTTTCTATGTTTTCATCTCATTTGATTCACCTGTGTTC